>NC_043022.1:13704118-13706618 GCF_006345805.1 Octopus sinensis
AAAATTCAGTGCTGCATATATATATATATATCAAAATAAGGTGATTAAAATCAAAGTAAGCAACAAGGATATCTGCATTACCTCTGGATATCTTTGTTGCATATTTTGATTTTAATCACCTTATTTTGAAATTGTATGGATAATACCGTACTAAATTCTGGTGCCTCACCTTAAGTACCATATTCATCTGAATCTAAATTTTATATATATATACATACATACATACATATATATATATATATATATATTGATAAAAATGGTAGGACAACAAAAGAATGAAAGAAACCTATATATGTGTGTGTGTGTATATATATATAAAATGTACCTACCAAAGGTGTCAATGCTTCCAGTTGCTTTGTACCCCTGACAATGTCCTCACAACCTCTCCCTATACACACACCAAACTTCTGAATATTTCACTCTCTACAGGTGAAAGGCAGAATCATTAGCACGCCGGGCGAAATGCTTTGTGGTATTTCGTCCGCCGCTGTGTTCTGAGTTCAAATTTCGCCGAGGTCGACTTTACCTTTCATCCTTTCAGGGTCGATTAAATAAGTACCAGTTATGCACTGGGGGCGATATAATCGACTTAGTCCGTTTGTCTGTCCTTGTTTGTCCTCTCTGTGTTTAGCCCCTTGTGGGTAGTAAAGAAATAGGTACATATACCCTGATATCCAAAAAGAAAGGCCACCCTCCTCTCACCCTCCTCTCACCTGTTGTTCTCACCTTAAACATCTCTAAGGTAATGGATGCAGTCATTAACCATAACATTCTCCAACATCTTTACACACACACACTCTCTCTCTCTCTCTCTCTCTCTTCAATAACAGCAACTGTGCTGGTGCCCCGTTTATAAAGGACTGGTGCTGGTACCATGTAAAAGGCACCCAGAACATTCTGTAGCAGGGGTTGGCATTAAAAAGGGCATCCAGCCATAGAAACCATGTAAGATCAGATGGTCGGAGTCTGGTGCAGTTCTCTAGCCTTGTCAGCTCCTGTCAAACTTTCCAATCCATGCCAGCATGGAAAAACAGGCATTAAATGATAACGATGATGATGATGATGGCTTCTGCAGAGCCAATTCTCAAGAGACCTTACCCTGCCATGCCACTCACCCACCAGTGGGCTCTCGCTTTGGAGAACCTTTGTGAAAGCACCTTTTCACAAAGCTCAGAGGTGCACTCTGAGCACTTTTTCAAACGCCACCTGTCTACCACCCGTGGACATGTTTACAAAGTCAGAAAACAGCACAGCTACTTTCCATGACTTTTGGAAAACATTTTTTTTCCCGCTAAGAGTTGCTGAGCAGAACAAACTGACGCCAACAAAACTACCGCATCAGTGTTAGTTGTCGGAGCACTGCATCCTTCAAAACTTCCATGCTTCCTGAGATTCGCCAACACTACACCTGATCTTCTCTTCCCCTCCATACACACGACGAAATGCATGTATTCTGACTCATACCTGTTCGCTTTCCAGACATTTGTACATTACTGCATATGCTTTATATGCACTTTTGACAAGTTGTGGTGCACCTGAGCACTGTATACAATAATTTCATTATCATTTTTTTAAAGCAGTGTTCGTTGCCCAATGGATGTCTGTAAACCCTTTTAGCATAGACACAGGACATGGCTCTGTGGCTGGGAAACTTTTATTTCAGGTTCAATTTCCCTGCATGGTAGTACCCTGAGTGTCTTTTGCTCCACCCTTGGGCTGACCAATGCCTTGTGAGTGAATTTGATAGATGGAAACTATGGAAGCCCATACTATGTGTCTATGTGTTTGTGTGTGTCTTTGTGTCTTGTTTGTCCCCATCACCGCTTCACAATCGGTGTTGGTTCATTTACATCCCTGTAAGTTAGCTGTTCCAGAAAAGAGAGACAAGAATAAGTACTTGGGTTGATTTCTTCAAAACAAAACTCTTCAAAGCAGTGCCCCAGCATGGCCATAGTCCACCGACTGGAGCGAAGAGAAGGTGAAGGATAACAGAAACCTGGCATGTATATCTCTTATCAAAACATCCCACATATGGACCCCACCCTTCTCCAATTTCATAGACTGATAGCTTCTATCAGATTGCATCATTGCAGCATGTTTTGAAGGGGCCTTTTCTTGTCCCGTTCTCAATCACTTCTGCTTCTGTCTCCTGCCCCCTTCTCTTTTCCTCTGTACTTCAATTATCCTTCTTTGCGTATCTTGAAGTGGTTATCAGACACCGTGATGGGAAAGGCAGCATCAACACGAACGGTGAGCCCCAAACACATCTCCGATTTGCAAACGAGACATTGCGGTCGTTACAGAACACTCATGTCAGCTACAGACCCTGCTCACAGGGCTGGACACTCAGAGTTCAGAAGTGAGGAACCTTAGAAGAAAGGCTTGCCAGTTAGGGATCTTAGAATAAAGGCTCAGCAGTGAGGAATCTTAGAAAAAAGGCTCAGCAGTGAGGAATCTTAGAATAAAGGTTCAGCAGTGAGGGGTCTTAGAATAAAGGTTC
>NC_043022.1:13711618-13724879 GCF_006345805.1 Octopus sinensis
GGTGCTTTTTATGTGTCACCGGCATGGGAGCTAGTCAGGCGGCAATGGCATTGACCACGCTCAAATGGTGCTTTTTATGTGTCACCGGTACAGGTGCCAGTCAGGCAGCACTGGCATCAGCCATGACTACAATCTCATTTGGCTCAACAGGTCTTCTCGAGCACAACATATTGCCCAATGACTGAAGGGTACTTGTATATGCAAAGGGTATGCATCACTGGAATCGGCCACTGCTATGATCTCACTTGACTTGCCAGGTCTTCTCAATCACAGCATGATAATAATAATAATAATAATATTTTGGCACAAGGCCAGTTATTTCGAGGTGGGTGCTAAGTCGATTACATTAACCCCAGTGCACAACTGGTACTTATTTTATATACTCTGAAAGGATAAAAGACACAGTTGACCATGGCAGAATTTGAACTCAGAACACCAATGAGCATTTTACTTGGTGTACTAACGATTCTGTCAGCTCACTGCCTTTACTTACCTTTTAGTAGTAGTAGTAGTAATAATAATAATAATAATCCTTTCTACTGGAGGCACACGGTCTCAAATTTGCGGGGAGGGGACTAGTCGAATGCATGGACCTCAGTATTTCACTGGTACTTATTTTTAATCGACCGTGAAAGAATGAAAGGCAAAGTCCACGTCGGTGGAATTTGAACTTGGATGGACAAAATACTTCTAAACATTTCACCCAGTGTGCTAAAGATTTGTGCTAGCTCACTGCCTTTCCGATAATAATAATAATCCTTTCTACTAAAGGCACAAAGGCCTGAAATTTGGGGCAAGGGGACTAGCTGATTACATCGACCACCCCCTAGTACTTCACTGGTACTTAATTTATTGACCCTGAAAGGATGAAAGGCAAAGTTGACCTTGGTGGAATTTGAACTCAGAATGTAGTGGAGGTGCAATCACCCAGTCGTTAGGGCAGTGGACTCACGATTGTAGGATCGCAGTTTTGAGGTGGCGAGCTGGCAGAAACGTTAGCACGCTGGGCGAAATGCTTAGTGGTATTTCGTCTGCCTCTATGTTCTGAGTTCAAATTCCACCAAGGTCAACTTTGCCTTTCATCCTTTCGGGGTCGATTAAATAAGTACCAGTTACACACTGGGGTTGATATAATTGACTTAATCCGGTTGTTTGTCCTTGTTTGTCCCCTCTGTGTTTAGCCCCTTGTGGGTAGTAAAGAAATAGGATCGCAGTTTTGATTCCCAGACGGGGCATTGTGAGTGTTTATTCACCGAGAACACCTAAAGCTCCACGAGGCTCCAGTAGGGGCTATTGGCGAACCCTGCTGTACTCTTTCACCACAACTTTCTCTCACTCTTTCTTCCTATTTCTGTTGTACCTGTAATTCAAAGGGCCAGCCTTGTCACACTCTGTGTCAAGCTGAATCTCCCCGAGAACTACCTTAAGGGTACACGTGTCTGTGGAGTGCTCAGCCACTTGCACGTCAATAAATGAGCTGCGACGTCAATGGTGCCAAGCTGTATCGGCCCCTTTGCCTTTCCCTTGGATAACATCGATGGTGTGGAGAGGGGCGGATGGTATACATGGGTGACTGCTGGCCTTCCCTAAACAACCTTGCCCAGACTTGTGCCTTGGAGGGCAACTTTCTAGGTACAATCCCATGGTCATTCATGACCAAAGGGGGTCACAACTGCAGTCCAGTGACCATTAAGCCATAGCTAACCTGCATGTGGGGTACTTGGAGCTACGTGAACATAGCTGATTAAGAGTTTTAAGGGTGTTGGTTTTGGTCAGAATGCGGTGGTGGTAACAGCATACAAGCCACCGAATCTGGGTTAGTTGAACATCTGTGCTCTGAGGTTTTGAAAGAAAGCAAAGTAGAAGAATATAAGATAGACATAGAGGGAGGGGAGGAGGAACGAGGAATGGGAAGTTGGAATGATATTGATTGAAAAGAGAGTAGCTCGTCTTGCCAAATACTTCAAAGGAAGTGAAATAGCTGAGTTAAACACGTGCACACACACACACATTTATATATATATAATATATATACACACACACACACATATCTATATATACATATATATATATATATATGTACATACATATGTATATATATAAATATATATATATACATATGTATATATATATACATATACATGTATATGTAAATATACACACATATATATATACATACATGCATATATATATACATATATATATAAATATATACACACACATACACACATATACATATATATACATACATACATACATATATATAATATATATACATACATATATATATATATATATAATATATATATATATATATATATATATATTAGAGAAATGAGGTACTCAGAAGATTGGATGGTTTATATTTACAGATATTTATTTGTATATTACATTTTTTATTTATATATCATATCACTTAGATCATTAGCGCTTTCTCCCATTCTAGTGGGGTTTTCAAATCAAACTAATATATATATATATATATATATATATACTATATATATATATATATATAATAAAAACCAAAATCAAATGAAGTGAAAAATTGGATGAAAAAATTGGAATCAAAATTTCTTTTTAAGAAAAATACATATTCAAATAAGTAAACCATAATATCATGAATAGCGAAAGCGAAACCGGTCGATATATTAAAAATTATATAAGAACTATGTAATGTGTGTGTATTTTCCTTTTTAAATTTCTTATATATATTACAACTCACCACGTGGGGATAATCAAAATTTCTCCTTTCTGTTACTACTTCGAAACATGTGTCAAAGATTCCACTGATATTATTCAAAAGAATAAATGGTATAAAACAATGGTATAAAAATTCCATATAAACATGACGTTTCTACCTTTATAAACAAGGAGTTACAACCTCTTTGCTTGTGTAATTTTTTGCTTCCCTGGTAACTATTTATTTATTTTTTCCGTGTTAATTGTTAACAAGGCAAAAATACACTCATCTGTGTATATGTGTATATATATATACATATGTATATATATATATATATAGACACACATGCGTATATGTATGTGTGTGTATATATATATATACATGTGTATGTACATGTCTATATATATGTGTGTGTATATATATATTATATATATATATTAGAGAAATGAGGTACTCAGAAGATTGGATGGTTTATATTTACAGATATTTATTTGTATATTACATTTTTTATTTATATATCATATCACTTAGATCATTAGCGCTTTCTCCCATTCTAGTGGGATTTTCAAATCAAACTAATATATATATATATATATATATAAACCAAAATCAAAATGAAATAGAAAAAATTGGATGAAAAAATTGGAATCAAAATTTCTTTTTAAGAAAATACATATTCAAATAAGTAAACCATAATATCATGAATAGCGAAAGCGAAACCGGTCGATATATTAAAAATTATATAAGAACTATGTAATGTGTGTGTATTTTCCTTTTTAAATTCTTATATATATTACAACTCACCACGTGGGGATAATCAAAATTTCTCCTTTCTGTTACTACTTCGAAACATGTGTCAAAGATTCCACTGATATTATTCAAAAGAATAAATGGTATAAAACAATGGTATAAAAATTCCATATAAACATGACGTTTCTACCTTTATAAACAAGGAGTTACAACCTCTTTGCTTGTGTAATTTTTTGCTTCCCTGGTAACTATTTATTTATTTTTTCCGTGTTAATTGTTAACAAGGCAAAAATACACTCATCTGTGTATATGTGTATATATATATATATGTATATATATATATATACAGACACACATGCGTATATGTATGTGTGTGTATATATATATATACATGTGTATGTACATGTCTATATATATGTGTGTATATATATATATATATATATATATATATGTATATATATTCACACACACATGTGTATATATATATATGTATGTATATATATACTAAAGGTGGTTTATTTGAAATTTACGACTGAAAGGCAGAAGTTTAGCCGTCAGTAGATATACAAGTCATAAGATAAGTGGTTTCTCATGGATATGAGTTGTCATGACTCCTATTTCTAGCAATGCTGATGCTAAATATTACCCTCAGTCACTTTAGTGATGTATGTATGTGTGTGTGTGTGTATATATATATATATATATATTATCAGTAGCTCATGTATCTGTAAAAGAAGACCACTCTGAACGGCAATACCCCAACCTTTTCTGCCTTGAGGTACCCTTGTCAAGCCTTTCAGAAATCCATGGTACCCCTATTAGAAAATATTGTCCCCGGGTAATAACATCTGTGTCAGGAAACTGTCTCCTGGAATTGATGATAAAAATTTTTCTTTCTTTCCCCAATGTTGATATAATCAACATAAAATAGACAGCAACACAAAATATAAGATGGCAATAATATTTATTGTTAAAATAGTATCCAAATGTATTTTTGAGTCCAAATGATGAATCATGGTACCACATACGTGTGTATATTTTGCGGCACCCCTTGGTTAATCTCAGCTGGTCATAGAATGACCATTGGTTTCACATATAGAAAGCACTTAGCATTATAGCCGTTGGTGTTTGATGAGTCACCTATAAAGCAGTTTATAAGTGCAAAACCAATGGTTGCTCTATGACTGACCATAACTTTTAACTTCCTAATATATATATGTATGTATATAGATATATATATATATATATATATATATATATATACATAAATTATTAGAGAGTTATCCACCATGTGGATAACTCTAGTGCTAAAAATAGCTCTGAAGCAACCACAGAAGATCTGTTTCCACTAGAATCAACATACATTAACGGAAGGAAAGTGAAATACAACGAATAAAATAGATTGACTCTATACAATTGTTTCATTACTAATGTAATATGTAGTTTTACTTACACTTACATCTATAAATCTTCGTAGAGTTTGTCAGAAATGCAATTAATTAGATCGATTTGAGCGTCAAAACACGAGCGGTCCAACCAATTACATTTTTAGTTATGTCTCAAATTCCGCGCCAAAAGCATGCCTAGACTCCATTGGAAACGTATGCCGCATCAAATAAAATATTAACTGCCGCATAGTTAAATTTATAAAATTATAAATGAGGGTGAAAATTCGATATTAATTTAATAATACCATTAATTTAACACCAAGTGGCTTAGCACAAAAAACTACGGAGAAAATACAAATTTATACATAAATTATTAGAGAGTTATCCACTATGTGGATAACTCTAGTGCTAAAAATATTTATATATATATATATATATATATATGTATATGTACTGTGGCGATTTTTTTTCCTCTGTCTTCCCTTCTCTGGATCTTTCCTTCTCTTATGTTTCCGACAAAGAGCTCCGCTCGAAACGTTAAACCCTCCTTCTTTCCTTCTTTCCTGAGCGTCCAATAATACTATATTTGTTCCACGTCCTCGCGTTGTTGTGTTTTTTTGTACTTTCTTGTTTGGATTAACTATATATGTATATATAGTTCCATTTGAAAAATCCACCAGAATGGATGAAAGCACTAATATATGATATAAGTTATATGATATATAAAAACATGTAATATACAAATAAATATCTATAAATATAAAAACATCTGAATTTCTGAGTACCTCATTTCTTCTAATATAAAATACCTGTACAGCATCTCCAAACTTTCTAATAACACTGTGCCCTTGCGATCCTGTTCTGTTCTGTTATCAATGTTGATAATGGCTGCAGTTTGAAAAATGAATAATAACACACAAAGATAAAGCGGTCATTGTGGATCCCCTCTTGACCCCCGGTTCTCAACTGGTACTTATTTATCAACTCTGAGAGGATGCAAAGCATCGTTGACCTCAGAACACAAAGGGGGACGAAATACCAGCAAGCATTGTGTTCGTAGGAAATGGCAAATGTAGAAATGCATAAAGTTTGAGGATAAGTGGTAGAAGCAGTCGTAAAATACATTCTTTGAAACCATATTTGTCTGACATCAAACTCTGCTTTTCTTCCTCCACTCGTTTCCATCTTAAAATTTATTTACTCTCTGTATCTATTCATATCATAAGCGGAAAGTGTAACTTCTCGAAAGAGCTGTGGGGTCACTCCGAAAAGCTCCATCTGCGACGATTTCATCTCAATCGAAGGAGAGGGGCTTTCTCCGTCCGGGTTGCAGATCCGTGGAATAAGCTGCCGGACAAGATGGTAAAGATGCCGACAACCGCTCGGTTCAAAGTCTCCCTTGACCACAAATGGCCTGAACTCTTTACATGAATACCACCCTGTACATAACTCCATGTCCCCCTACATGGCCTTGCTTTTTGCTTTTTGAGCTAAAAAATTAACTTAACTTAACATGATGGTTCGACTTAAGAGCGTTGGCTGCGGGGTCACTCCGAAAAGTTCTATCTGCGACGATTTCATCTCAATCGAAGGAGAGGGGCTTTCTCCGTCCGGGTTGCGGATCCGTGGAATAAGCTGCCGGACAAGATAGTGAAGATGCCGACGACCGCTGTGTTCAAAGTCTCCCTTGACCTCAAGTGGCCTGAACTCTTTGCATGAACATCACCCTGTACATAACTCCATGTCCCCCTACATGGCCTTGCTTTTTGCTTTTTGAACTAAAAGATTAACTAACTAACTAACTAACATGTCTATCTCTTCACATGTATCTCTCATTTTCTGTCTCTCTGTATTCCACTATTCCAGAGAGAGAGAGAGAGAGAGAGATGGAGGGGAGTGATGGTGATAATGGCTGCAGTCTGAAAACTGAATAACAACACACTTAAGATAAAGCGGTCATTGTGAACCCCCTTCATGAGTTGAACCCACCAATCAAAGTCTCCTGGTCTGAAAGCTGCAGGGCATAGGAGACAATGGAAGTAGTCATTTGATAGAAGGAAGCAAAAAAATAAAATGATCGCAGCTAGAAGCCCTTTTAATTATAACTTTGGTTGATCAGGATTAACTCGGGGCAAAACGGCAACAATGAAATCTTTAAACTTCTGAGAATCTAAATACGGAATTATCAACAACGACGACGACGATTGACTTAAAAAACACTGTTTCCCAAATAAAGAATCCCTTGTACACAACTCTCTGTGTGTGTGTGTGTGTGTTTATACATATACGTGAATATATATAAGTATGTATATATATATATATATAGGTAGCTAGATATACAACTATAATTGGGCACACTGTTTTTTAGATAAAGAATCTCTTATAATCGCATGCACACATACACACATACACATGTACAACTATATATATATGTGTATGTATGATATATATATATATATATATTATATATATATATATATATGCACACACACACATATATATATACATGTGTATATATATATATATATATATATATATATATATATATACACACACACACACAGCCATGTATATATGTATACACATAAAACTATAATTGAAAACACTACCTCTACTAAATAGTCCCTTATATTCACCAAAATATACTTAGCAACTCTAACGGATATCTACCGTTATGGCCTGACAGAATCAAACCCAGTGTCACTCTAATATAAATAAAGTTTGAAATTTTGGCCCAAGGCCACCAATTTCGGGGAGTGGGTAAGTTGATTACATCGACCCCCGGTTCTCAACTGGTATTTATTTATCAACTCTGAAAGGATGCAAAGCATCTTTGACCTCAGAATACAAAGGCGGATGAAATGCCACCAAGCATTTTGTCTGGGGTCCTAAGAATTCTGCCTTAATAACTGCCTAATAATCTTTTCTGTTATAGGCACAAGGCCTGAAATTCTTGGGGAAGGGGGACTAGTTGATTACATCGTCCCCAGTGTTTCACTGGTACTTAATTTATCGACTCCGAAAGGATGAAAGGCAAAGTCGACCTTGGCAGAATTTGAACTCAGAACACAAAAGCTAACGAAATGCTGCTAAGCATTTTGTCTGGCGTGCTAACGATTCTGCCAACTTGCCACCTTGATAACATAAATAATGTGAACTCTAGTTTTTCTGCTGCCCTCATCAAACTCTACCACTAGTCATCAACATCATCATCATCATCATCAACATGGTTTAACGTCCACTTTTCTCTGCTCTCATGGGTCAGGTGGAATTTGTGAAGGCTTGTTTACAATCATTATATGATGTCAAAGCAAGTAAACAATAACCCTCCCATATATATAGATATATAGGTGCTGGTGGCACGTAAAAGCACCCACCACACTCTCAGAGTGGTTGGCATTAGGAAGGGCATCCAGCTGTAGAAACTCTGCCAGATCAGATTGGAGCCTAGCGCAGCCATCTGGTTCGCCAGTCCTCAGTCAAATCGGCCAACCCATGCTAGCATGGAAAATAGACGTTAAACGATGATGATGATGATATACATAGTCACCCCACCCCACTATATGAGGCACATGGATGTTGCACTCACAATCTGGCTATTGCAAGTTTGATTCCTGGAAGTGAATTGTGTTCTTGAGCAAAACGGCCTCATTTTACGTTGCACCAGTCAACCCAGCTGTAAATGAGTAATCCTGCCATGGAATAGGCTTCCAATCAGGGGCAATGTTAGCCTGCTCACCTAGATAGTGTAAAAACGCCCGTGTAGTTTTGCGTAAAAGTGCCTGTTTGGATCTGCATAAAAGTGCTTGTGCAGTGCCACATAAAAGCACCCATCACACTCTGTAAAAGTGGTTGGTGTTAGGAAGGGCATCCAGCCATAGAAAACCATGCCAAATCAGACTGGAACCTGGTGCAGCTCCACAGTTTGCCAGCTCTGGTCAAACCATCCAACCCATGCCTGCATGGACAACAGACATTAAATGATGATGATAACACACACACACTCTCGTGCTCTCACGAGTTCCTCTCAAGTGTTGGGCCTCACAGAGGCAATGACCAAGACCTTTGGCATTATGTTGTGCTTGAGAAGAAGACCCATCAAGCTGAGTAAAATTGCAGTCATTGTAGATACAGGTGTCGCGCAAATTGGCACCCATGCCGGTGGCACATAAAAGCACCCATTACACTCGCAGAGTGGCTGGTATTAGGAAGGGCATCCAGCTGTAGAAAACCATACCAAATTAGATGGGAGTCTGGTGCAGCCTTCCAGAGTGCCTATCCCAGTCAATGCATCCAACCCATGCCAGCATGGACAATGGATGTTAAATGATGATGATATATGTGTGTGTGTGTGTGTGTGTAAATCAGGAACAGCATGCACATGGTCATCTTGATCTGACAGACATAACACCCAAGTCTCACTCACGTCACCCCTTATTGTCAGATGTATGTATATATATACGTATGCATGTACAGTAGAAAACATTGGCCCCTGGGGCCACACAGTGGGACACAGCTTTGAATTCAGTCTGACTGCATGGCTCTTTGGGCAAGTGTTTTCTACTACGACCCTGGGCCCACCAAACTCTTGTGAGGGGATTTAGTAAAGAAAGCAGGTTTCCATGTGTGTGTGTGTGTGTGTGTGTAAGTGAGTCGGTATTTCCTTTGTATTCACTGATTTGTGACCAATGATTTCCTGATGCTGGTGTTTGTTTGCAATTCGCCATGAAATGGTATCTGGGTTGTTTGTGTTGTTCGACTGGGTGGAGCGAGAGTTTATTTCCTTCTTTGGAGAAACAGGCAGAGCTGCTTGCATCAGGCCAAGAAGGGAATCTGGAGACAGGAAAGCTTTGCCCCCCCCCCACCGCCCCCAATGTGCTTTCGTCTGAACCATGCAACCATGGAAAAGTAGATGTTAAGAGGAAAGTTGTGGTGGTGGGGGTTTCCCTGGTTTCTCTGGTGTGTATATTCCATCCTGAACGGCAGTGAGCTGGCAGAAACGTTAGCATGTTGGGCGAAATGCTTAGCGGTATTTTGTCTGCCGCTACGTTCTGAGTTCAAATTCCGCCGAGGTCGACTTTGCCTTTCGTCCTTTTGGGTCGATAAATTAAGTACCAGTTACGCACTGGGGTCGATATAATCGACTTAATCCGTTTGTCTGTCCTTGTTTGTCCCCTCTATGTTTAGCCCCTTGTGGGCAGTAAAGAAATATGTATTGGTGGTGGTGGTGGTGGTGTGTATGTGTGTGCTGGCCAAAACAACACAATGTCTCATGTATGAATAAAAAAGGGACGTTGAGGACAGAAAGGTGTTTAACCATAGGTCGACCAGATCAGGACTGTCTTGGGTGGTGGTGGTGGTGGTGGGGGCAAATAACAACAACATCAATAACAACAAAAACAAACAAAAACAATGAAATCAATAAAATTATGAGGGCAACATTGCAGTTACACCTAACAGAAATAGCAGCTAATTCACCTTCAAATCACAGCCTTGACGGCTGCCTCCATATGATATATCAACATGTCAGTCAGAAATAGTAGTCGAATTTTCCTCAAAGATCATTCAACTGTTTTATGTATGTTTGTACTCTTCACTTGTTTCACTCATTTGACTGCGGCCATGCTGGAGCACCGCCTTTAATCAAGAAAATCGACCCCGGGACTTATTTTTTTGTAAGCCCAGTACTTATTCTATCGGTCTCTTTTTCCGAACCGCTAAGTGACAGGGACGTAAACACACCAGCGTCGGTTGTCAAGCAATGCTAGGGGGACAAACACATACACGCATATATATATATACATATATACGATGCGCTTCTTTCAGTTTCCGTCTACCAAATCCACTCACAAGGCATTGGTCGGCCCAAGGCTATAGCAGAAGACACTTGCCAAGATGCCACACAGTGGGACTGAACCCAGAACCATGCGGTTGGTAAACAAGCTACTTACCACACAGCCACTCCTGCACCTGGCATGAACCAACAAATAATAATAATAATAATGCCAATGATGATGACTATTTGAAATTTTGACACAAGGCCAGCAATTTTAGGGAAGGGACCAGTCGATTACATTGACCCAGGTGTTTCACTGGGACTTATGAAGAAAGGCTGAAGACGCTCGACCTTTATTCTCTAGAAAAACGACGACGCCGTGGTGATCTCATTCTTGCTCACAACATCATAAGCGGAAAGTGTAACCTCTCGAAAGAGCTGTTCTTCACTCCTGCTCCAGAGCGTCGGCAGCGGGGTCACTCCGAAAAGCTCTATCTGTGACGATTTCATCTCCATCGAAGGAGAGGAGCTTTCTCCGTCCGGGTTGCGGATCCGTGGAATAAGCTGCCAGACGAGATAGTGAAGATGCCGACAACCGCTCGGTTCAAAGTCTCCCTTGACCACAAGTGGCCTGAACTCTTTGCATGAACACCCTCCCTGTACATAACTCCATGTCCCCCTACATGGCCTTGCTTTTTGCTTTTTGAGCCAAATTAACTTAACTTAATTTATTGATGAAAGGCAAAGTCCATTTGGTGGAATTTGAACTCAGAACGTAAAGATGGACACAATGCTACTTAGCAATTTGTCCTGTGTTGCTAACAATTCTACCAGTTCTCTGCCATAATAACAACAACAACAATAATAATAATAATAATAATAATAATGAAGTCATGAGTTTCTTTAAATTTATACAATAAAACAATGATTTCCTTTATATAAAAAGGAGGTTTAACCAGCTTTTTCTCATCAGCCTTACTCTCTCTCTCTCTCTCTCTCTTTCTTTTACCTCTTTCTTTCTTTCTTTCCCAATGTTGCATCTGCTTTAGATTAGAGGGGAGGGGCGAAGTGTTTGTGTACAAAAAGAAGTATGTTAGACCGGTGGTGGTGGTGGTGGTGGTGGTGGTGGTGGTGCACGGTGTATGGGATAGAGAAAGGTTTGTTGGGGTGGTGGTGGTGGTGGGGGGTCGGTGGTGGATGCGATGGGGGTGGGGGTGAGTGAGGTAGGGGGGGGGGGTGTCGAAATTAAAAAAAGAAAATGGCTTTGTTAATAAAGTCCCATTTACAAAACTGTTTAAATACTGGTTTCTTGTGCTCTTGCTGCTGATGTGCTTGTTGCTGGTGTTGTTGTTGTTGTTGTTTTGGTGGTGGTGCTGGTGTTGCTATCCCACTTTTTATCTTCTCTCTCTCTCTTTCTCTCTTTCTCTCTCTCTCTCTCTCTCTCTTTCTCTCTCTCTCTCTCTCTCTCTCCATATCTTCTTAACATTTTGGTCTTCCCCCCACATTTGGTTTCCTATGTATGTCTGTCTGTGTGTTGGTGTCCTTGTTTCTCGTTTTTCTCTCTTTCTCTTTCGCCCCCTCTCTCTCTCTTCTCTTTTCCTCTCTCTTTCTTTCTCTTTTCTCTCTCTCTCTCTCGTTCTTTCTATTGCTCTGTCTGTCTCTGTTGTCTACATTCACTTTCTTCTTCTTTTCTTTCCCCTCCCCTCCCTCCCTCTCCCTCTCTCTTTTCCTCTCCCTTTCCCTCTCTCCCTCACACTCTTTATCAAACTTACTCAATGGCCAGATTCATTTCTCTTCACCATTTTCCCTCTCACAATTAACCTACATATATGACAGCATGCGCTCACACACGCACACACGCACACACACACCACACACACACACACACACACACGCACATACACACACACACACGCACACACACACACACACACGCACATACACACACACACGCACATACACACACACATGCACACACACTACTACACACACATACACTACTGTAGACATACACACACATTACTGTACACACATGCATACATACACTATAGCATACACAGAAGCCTACAGACACACATAACCCTACACATGGAACATTGCACACACACACACACACGCACACACACACACACTCCATTACTTACATACACTACAGTGCATGCACATGCGCATCCACACACACTACTACTACACATACACACACACTACTGTACACACATGCATACATACACTATAGCATACACAGAAGCCTACAGACACACATAACCCTACATATGGAACAGTGCATGCACACACACACACACACAAACACCACACACACACACACACACACACACACACACACACACACACAGTACAGTGCACATGCTTGCATGCATGCACAGATACGACACAACACACCCATTATTTCGTGAATCCCATTCCATTTATGCAGTTTGTGCACTTTTAAAAAACACATCTGACCACAAAACATTCACTCACGGCAGGGACATGCCCTCTGGGGTAGGCAAAGTAGGTGATGCTTACCTAGATTAAAACCTGCTAATGTTAATTACTAAGTGTAATGAATAAAAGATTTCCACTCCATTGTGAACGTGACATCCGGTTAAATTTAATTCATAAGTCAGGGGGAAGAAAAAACAAATCATTGCAGACAGAGGCAAATGT
>NC_043022.1:13724979-13764979 GCF_006345805.1 Octopus sinensis
TCCGTTTCTCTGTCCTTGTTTGTCCTCTCTGTGTTTAGCCCCCTTGTGGGGTAAGAAATAGGTAATCTGGTCCCATGAGGATGACTGGATGTTCGCTTGAGCCAACTGAACAAACATGAAAACAACATTGCCTTTTGTCCTTTTGGAGTTGTTAGAATAAGTACCAGTTGACTACTGGGGGTCAATGTAATCAACAAACGCTTGCCCGAGGTGTCACACAGTGGGACTGAACCTGACACCATGAAATTTCAAAGCAAGTCTCTTAACTACACAACCATCCGTGCCCCTATCTCCATAGATATTTTTCCTTAATTTTTCTCCCGGGTTAACTTACTCTTGCACCCACCCCCAATAACCTTGATAAACATGTAGTCCCCTTTCCAGCTGTTTCCCTTGTATATCTTTGCATAACTCACCAAGAAAATTCCTCCAGATTTCTTCCACATTTTCTTTTAATCTATTTATAATTAAAAAGTTTGCTGTATTTTATTCCAAAGTGGGTCAGTCTTAATTTTCTTAGAGAATCAGCAGATGTTTTTCAACTGAAAAGATTGCTTCTTTAGGAATGCAGTCGAGCAACTTTTATTTCGTGTTTTTGAAGGGGTTTAGCAACTCGGAGCAGGTCTGCGGTGAGGGGCGGTTAGTTGTTGTGCAGTGCTTTTATGCATAGGAAAAAGCATAATGTGCAAGATGGGTGTATGTGGCTAATGGCATGTTGATGACGCCATTGCTTTGCCCTGCAACAATCCCCTGGTCAAGCAGGTATAAAATCACACACACTCCAACCATGACTCTCTTGCTTTTCAGTTTAAGAATTTGATCCTCTCTAAGGACTATTTGGTGACTGTCTATTCAACATTTGCACTATCTTTTTCTCCCCCACCCCTATCATCATTATCATCATCATCGTTTAGCATCCGCTTTCCATGCTAGCATGGGTTGGATGGTTCAACTAGGGTCTGGGAAGCCAGAAGGCTGTACCAGGCCCAGTCTGATCTGGCAGTGTTTCTACGGTTGGATGCCCTTCCTGATGCCAACCACTCCGTGAGTGTAGTGGGTGCTTTTTATGTGCCACTGGCACAGATGCCAGAGAAGGCTGGCAAACGGCCACGATCTGATGGTGCTTTTTACGTGCCACCAGCACGGAGGCCAGTCAGGGCGGCGCTGGCAACGGCCACATTCGGATGGTTCTCTTACGTGCCATCGGCACTGGTATCATAGTTACAATTTCCATTGATGTTGATCGATTTTGATTTTGATTTTGATTATTATTATTATTTTTATTTTATTATTGTATTTATGTTCGTGTAACATCGTCTGTTTTTTCCGTCCTTGTTTCGTATACCTTCGATGCTTTTTTCCAAGGAATCTAATACTCTTGGCTTAGTTTTTCCTTGGGGATGGCCAGATTGGAGCAATCTCAAGATTAATCAGCCGAAATTGCGAGGATGATCCAGTTCTTGACTGAGGATAAAAGGCTTCGAATGACCCATCCTTGCTTTTTTGCATCGTCTATCTGGATGTTTTGTCCCATTTTGTATTTTATTTTATATATATATATATATATAGCGTCGAACATACACTTTGTTCTCTTATATATATATATATATAGGTGTAGGAGTGGCTGTGTGGTAAGTAGCTTGCTTACCAACCACATGGTTCCGGGTTCAGTCCCAATGCGTGGCACCTTGGGCAAGTGTCTTCTACTATAGCCTCGGGCCGACCAAAACCGTGTGAGTGGATTTGGTAGACAGAAACTGAAAGAAGCCCATCGTATATATGTATATATATATATGTGTGTGTGTATGTATATACATTTGTGTGTCTGTGTTTATCTCCCAAACCGATGCTGGTGTGTTTATGTCGCTGTAACTTAGTGGTTTGGCAAAAGAGACCGATAGAATAAGTACTAGGCTTACAAAGAATAAGTCCTGGGGGTCAATTTGCTCGACTAAAGGCGGTGCTCCAGCATGGCCACAGTCAAATGACTGAAACAAGTAAAAGAGTTTAAGAAAGAGAGTATATATAGAGGGTTGGCCAAAAGTCACCTGGTAGTAAATCAAAACCATTTAATTCCAATATATATTTATGTTTAACAACTAAATGAATTTTATGAAAGAATCTAAATATGAAAGATCATGAAAATTCTTCTAACTGAAGTCCTTCTTGAGCGACACATTTTTCCAAATTTTAACCCCCCAAATTTAAGGGGTTCCTTATACACATTAAAATACAGTAATTCTCACTATTTTTTTTCCTTCTTTCTTCAAATTTTCTTCCATTTCTCACCGAGTGTTTTCCATACACCTAGGGCAGATTATTATTATTATTATTATTTTATTTATTATTATTATTATTTTAATTATTATTATTATTATTTTAATTATTATTATTATTATTATTATTGTTAGTATTATTATTATTATTTTAATTATTATTATTATTGTTGTTATTATTATTATTATTATTTTAATTATTATTATTATTATTATTTTAATTATTATTATTATTATTATTATTGTTATTGTTATTATTGTTATTATTATTATTATTTTAATTATTATTATTATTATTATTTTAATTATTATTATTATTATTTTAATTATTATTATTATTATTGTTATTATTATTATTATTATTATTATTATGATTATTATTATATTTTTTTATTATTATTATTATTATTATTATTATTATTATTATTACACACAGAATAAAAGCTATGGAAAAAATCCACTGTGGCTTGTGCATCTGGTATATGAGATCACTGCTCTGACTTTTCTTATCTCGTAATATCTCGCCGCACCTTCTTCTGAGATCATCCTTGTTTTAAATTTCAATGACACAACTTGCCCTCCTTGGCCAGCGGCAATCCATCCACGCCAGCACAGCTGATGCGGAGACCCACTTATTTATTTTCCTTTCCTTTCTTCTTTCCGCTCTCCTAAGCATCCTACAACAGTCAGTACGCACGCTTTAGTACTTTTGTTGTTATTAGTCATTTCGCAAAGGTGACTTCAGCACGGCTAAGTTGCAAACGGTTGTCATGGAAACAAAGTGTGAGCTAAGAGCAGAATAGGTAAACAGCGAGAGTAACCGTGGCAACCAGATCGCTTTTCTTTTCATGTTTGCTGTTCTTATAACTTCCCACTTCTGGCACAAAATCTCGGTGCCTCTCTTCTTATCCATTTTGCATGCTTGATTGATTAATTAGTCGACCATTGAAGTGTGTCAATCTAACGAGAGTAATGAGTTCATATTTACTTTGTGAGTTTTCATCAAAGGCTTCTGAGTAAGCAAAACACTATAGCTATATACACATGCATCCTTGTATATATATGTATATATATATATATATGATAATAATATGAGGGAATATTATTCCAAACTTACAGGGAAAAAATTCAATTTAGAAATACTAAAGCAAATTTCACAAAATATAATATATATAAATTAGGAAAAAAAACACCTTTTATCAATTCAGTAATTAAAAAATTAAATTATACCATTCAGAAAAATTACATCTTATAGAAAGATTAAATATACGATAAAACATATAACGATGATTAAGTAATGTGCAAAATAATAAATAATTATATATATATATATATACCAAATATACATGGTTCCTGGTTCAGTCCCACTGCGTGGCATCTTGGGCAAGTGTCTTCTGCTATAGCCCCGGGCCGACCAAAGCCTTGTGAGTAGATTTGGTAGATGGAAACTGAAAGAAGCCTGTCGTATATATGTATATATATATATATGTGTGTGTGTTTGTCCCCCTAGCATTGCTTGACAGCCGATGCTGGTGTGTTTACGTCCCCGTCACTTAGCGGTTCGGCAAAAGTCAGCGATAGAATAAGTACTAGGCTTACAAAGAATAAGTCCCGGGGTCGATTTGCTCGACTAAAGGCGGTGCTCCAGCATGGCCGCAGTCAAATGACTGAAACAAGTAAAAGAGTAAAAGAGTAATATATAAACATATATATATATACCAAATATATACGTTTTATTTATTATTTTGCATATTACTTAATCATCGTTATGTTTTATCTTATATTTAATCTTTATACAATATGTAATTTTCTAGATTGAATTGATAAAAGGTGTTTTTTTTCTAATTTATATCTATATATTTGTATATATATATAATATGATATGATCAAACAAACTCCAAGAAGCTAGCGTTGGGGACTGTTTTTCTAATGTACTTAAGCCTCGGCTCTTGAGTCAGACTGTGACTTATGCTGATTATTAATTAAAAATTAAATATATACTCATCATGTGTTGAGTTCTATCTTTCCTGTTTGTGCCACCAAATCTATACATATGTGTGTGTGTGTGTGTGTATATATATATATATACACTTTACTCTTTTACTTGTTTCAGTCATTTGACTGATGCCATACTGGAGCACCACCTTTAATCGAGCAACTCGACCCCAGGACTTATTCTTTGTAAGCCCAGTACTTATTCTATCGGTCTCTTTTGCCAAACCGCTAAGTGACGGGGACATAAACACACCAGCATCGGTTGTCAAGCAATGCTAGGAGGACAAACACAGACACAGAAACACACGCACATATATATATATATATATATACATATATACGATGGGCTTCTTTCAGTTTCCGTCTACCAAATCCACTCACAAGGCTTTGGTTGGCCTGAGGCTATAGTAGAAGACACTTGCCCAAGGTGCCACGCAGTGGGACTGAACCCAGAACCATGTGGTTGGTAAGCAAGCTACTTACCACACAGCCACTCCTGCGCCTATATATAATAGAAATATGTTACAAAAAGAAAGTAGAGATCATCATCCACACATGGAAATGTAAGGGGAAATTAAGAAGAAAAATAAGCGAAAATTCACATTGGAAATCAAAAAGAGTAAAGGCTTTTTATGAAAGGTAACGATAGATATATATACAATCAGAAGAACTGAGGTAGGAATAAAAGTAATAAAATTCATTATTGTGAATTGTTAAAGAGATTCAAAAGCATACCGGTTTCGTGAATTTACTAATCATTACTTTGATATATATATATATAAATATATATATTTGATTCAAAATGTGACTGCGTGTGTACCGTTGGCGATTTTTTTTTCCTCTGTCTTCCCTTCTCTGGATCTTTCCTTCTCCTATGCTTCCGACAAAGAGCTCCACTCGAAACGTTAAACTCTCCTTCTTTCCTGAGCATCCAATAATACTATATTTGTTCCACGTCCTCGCGTTGTTGTGTTCTTTTGTGCTTTCTTGTTTGGATTAACTATATATATATATATATTTTCATTCCTCCACTTCACTGTCTGTTTCATATCTTATCTAGAATAAGTATTGCTTAACCATTTTCTCACACTGTCTCTGATGAAGGGATATATAAAATATCCCAGAAACAGCTGTAAGACATATTTATAAATGTTCTGACATCTTTCACAGCCTTGGATTTTTATCTCATTCTGTAATTTTTTATATATATATACATGCTGACATATGACCTACGTTGGACTCATTTGCATAATTACTGAACCTGGAGCTTAATTATAGTCTGTCCATAGCACTTGCTCAGCATTATCTGACACCTTTGGGTCTTCTTGACACCATTACCTCTCATAACCTATATATATATATATACAGGGAGAATTCACAAAAAACAAAAGACGAAGTCAGGTGGTGTAGACAACAAACAGATGTACTAGTATAATGCTTGGGAATTGAAAAAGTCTTTAACACTTCGAGCGTACGCTCGAAATTTTATAACGGGCGAATTTTATAACAATTTTATAACAGGCGCAGGAGTGGCTGTGTGGTAAGTAGCTTGCTTACCAACCACATGGTTCCGGGTTCAGTCCCATTGCATGGCACCTTGGGCAAGTGTCTTCTACTATAGCCTCGGGCCGACCAAACCTTTGTGAGTGGATTTGGTAGACGGAAACTGAAAGAAGCCCGTCGTATATATGTATATATATATATATATGTGTGTGTTTGTGTGTCTGTGTTTGTCTCCCTAGCATTGCTTGACAATCGATGCTGGTGTGTTTATGTTCCCGTTACTTAGCGGTTCGGCAAAAGAGACCGATAGAATAAGTACTGGGTTTACAAAAGAATAAGTTCCGGGGTCGAGTTGCTCGATTAAAGGCGGTGCTCCAGCATGGCCGCAGTCAAATGACTGAAACAAGTAAAAGAGAAAAGAGAAAGAGAGGTGAAAAGAAAAATACAGAAAAAAACAGAAAAATTGTAACTTAAAAACTGATGATGTCATTCCATCAATGTGTGGACACT
The DNA here is from genome assembly GCF_006345805.1 of Octopus sinensis. Taxonomy (NCBI): domain Eukaryota; kingdom Metazoa; phylum Mollusca; class Cephalopoda; order Octopoda; family Octopodidae; genus Octopus; species Octopus sinensis. The sequence continues at coordinate 13,731,264 of NC_043022.1, forward strand.
GGTTGCTCTCATTCATACTTTACATTTGAATTTCTGTAATTTTGAATTTTTATCACTTCTTATTTTGAACTTGACAAAGACAGACGTACTGTTGAAATATCATTCAACCAATAAAATATCTATTACAATCGAATCGTGCTCTCCATCTTGACTGTTTACCTTTGTGAAGAGTTACATCAATCCTTTTAAAAATATTATTATTATTATTATTATTATTATTATTATTATTACCTCTGTCTTAGCAAAGGCGGAAGTATTGTTTTTAGTTGTATTTGTTTGTTTGTCCGTGGACAAGATATCGCAAAAACCACTGGATGGATTCAGATGAAACTTTCAGGCATTGCTCTTTTACTTGTTTCAGTCATTTGACTGTGACCATGCTGGAGCACCGGCTTTAGTCGAGCAAATCGACTCCGGGACTTATTCTTTGTAGGCCTAGTACTTATTCTATCGGTCTCTTTTGCTGAACCGCTAAGTTACGGGGACGTAAACACACCAGCATCGGTTGTCAAGCAATGCTAGGGGGACAAACACAGACACACAAACACACATATATACATATATATATATGTATATACATATATATACGACGGGCTTTTTTCAGTTTCCGTCTACCAAATCCACTCACAAGGCTTTGGTTGGCCCGAGGCTGTAGTAGCCACTTGCCCAAGGTGCCACGCAGTGGGACTGAACCCGGAACCATGTGGTTTGTAAGCAAGCTACTTACCACACAGCCACTTCTACGCCCGTTTGGCAAATTGTTTTATTTGTTTTGTTTTTCTTTTCTCAGTGGCTCCGGAACTTTCCGTGGCTTTTAAAACAACCAAGCGCCTTGCATCTTTTGTTGCAGATGCTGCATTCCTGTTCACCTGCTGCAATTAAGTTGCTTGCTTCAGACAGCGACACCCTGATTGTGTACTTTCATGTGCCTTGTGCGTCCAGATTGTCTGAGGAATTCCCTATCACATAGATCGCATTTCAGATTAGCTGACAGAAATTGGCTGCCCTCAACCACTTGAGGCCTTTCAGCATGTTTGCATTGGCAACCTGTGAGGCCAGCTCCAGAGCAGTGAACTCATCCAGATTAATCTCTCTCTCTCTCTCTCTCTCTCTCTCACGCACACACACTCTCCTCTCTCTCTCTTTGTTTCTCTTCTCTCTCTCTCTTTGTTTCTCCTCTCTCTCTCTGTCTCTCCCCTCTCTCTGTCTCCTGTCTCTTTGTTTCCCCTCTCTCTCTCCTCTCCTCTCTCTCTCCTCTCTTCTCTCTCTCCTCTCTCTCTCTCCTCTTTCTCTCTCCTCTCCGCTCTCTCTCTCCTCTTTCTCTCTCCTCTCTCTCTCTCACTCTCCTCTCTCTCTCTCACTCTCCTCTCTCACTCTCCTCTCTCTCCTCTTTCTCTCTCCTCTTTCTCCTCTTTCTCTTTCCTCTCCTCTCTCTCTTTCCTCTTTCTCTTTCCTCTCCTCTCTCTCTGTCCTCTCTCTCTCTCCTTTCCTCTCTCTCTCTCTCTCCTTTCCTCTCTCTCTCTCTCCTTTCCTCTCTCTCTCTCTCCTTTCCTCTCTCCTCTTTCTCTCCTCTGTGTGTGTGTATGTGTGTGTGTTAGGTTAAAGTTAGAACAGTCAAGTATGTTAATTCAGGAAAAATTTTCAGAAAAGGAAAAGACAAAAAAAAAAAATAAAGCAACCTCTTCTGTTGAGACTATGAGGAACTGTAAGCATTTGGGAAAGAGAAGTGAAAGACTCGGTTGCCAAAGGGATTAAATATCTGGCATCTGTTGAAGCAGTACACAAACCTGCGCAGAGAGGATCAGTGTGTTGGCAAGGTTGTCTTGTGTATAGAATAATAACCTGTGGTGTCTAGCAACAAGTATTTCAAATAACAACATGTTGGGTTTGAGTAATAAAGGAAAAGAAGAAGGAGTGGCAATAGGTAAGAACCGATGGGTGATGGTGGGAGTAGATAAACTAATTACAGCTACAGATGTGTTTGTGTGACGGTGGCGGTGGCGGCGGCGGTGGTGGTGGTGGTGTAAATATTTTCTGGTGGTGTAATTAGCACAAGGTCGTATTTTGTCTAGGAAGCGAGATCATAATGAATTGTATCAAATGTTCCTGTTTCTTAACTCACTGACAACGGAAAGAAGGCAAAAACCCCCCACAAAGGTGGCTTTTAATCTTGGATCTTTTAACCCCCCTCATATGTAATCGGGGTGGGTGGGGGGCTGTGTGAAAAGGAAATGGTTGATATTTTTTTTTCTTTTATTCTTCTTAGCATAATCGGTTGAATCAAATTTACCCCCCCCCCCGGTACTTAGGTCCTTGAAATTGGAAAGAGGAAAACTGAAGGTAGCTTTAATCTTGATCTTTGATCTTTGATCTTTTAATCTCAGATTTGGGGTCTAGCAAAGGAAAGTGGGGGTTTTTTTTGTTTTGTTTTTTTTAGCATAATTCATTCAAATGTCCCTTTTTTCTTAACTCACTGACATCAAAAAGAGGAAAACTCCTCCTAAGGCAGATTTGATCTTTGAACCCCACATTTGTACATAGGCAACAGGATATGGTTGATTATATATATATATATATATTTTTTTTTATTTTTATTTAGTTTCACCTCACAAGCTGTGGCCATGCTGGGGCACCGCCATTTGGTGTTGCTACATGATTTTACTTCACGAATGCTTTTTAGCAATTGCCATTTGGTGCATGAGAGAGTTCAATGCAGCTGCCCTCATCTGCACCTCCTGCCGTGAAGTTGGTTCATCTGGGACACCTGACAAGAAGAGATCCAGTTTCATTTTAAAGACATCTGCATCTACCCCATGCAGGTCTCTTAGGTTCTTGGGGGGGATATTGAAGAGCTGTGGGCCTCGGAAGCCCAGGCTATCACAGTATCTTGTCCTACATCTTGATGGCAAATTTGGAGTCCTTGGCACTATGCAGTGGCACCCAGTTCTGGCATTTGTGTAACTCTCGATGCCAAAATTTGGGACAAGTCCTTCTAGGATCTTCCAAATGTATATTATGGTATATCTTTCTTGCCTACGCTCTAAGGAATAGAGTCTCAATCTCTTGAGTCTTTCCCAATAGCTTATATGCTGCACAGAGGCTATCTTCTTCGTGTAGCTTCGTTGGAGCGCCTCAAGATATATATATATTTTATTTTAATTATTTTTTCCATGTAGCTTCATCAGGAGGAAGTGTCTGAGATCCTTCCAATTACAGAAATTCCAATTATGGCTAGGATAAATGAAAGACGGCATCTGCAAATTGGGGACTTGTTCCACATGCTTGGAGGTGGGGATAGAGTAAGCCTTTAGGGTTCGCATTACTTCAGCAAATAAAATGTTTATTGATTTCAATTTGAGTTCAACTAATCACTTTTCATCTTGTAGCTTTCAAATTTCAATGATGCGATTGTATATTTTCAAAATGACATTGTAGGGTGTGTGTGAGAGACAGGATCTGATCAGTTTGAACATAAAATGGGTAGAATATTTGAGCTGGATATGGTTGGATTAAATGCCAAAGGGTTAAGTCTAACCCCCTAGTAGGTCATGGCGGGATTTGATCTCACAACACATACCACAACATGTTTCATCTAAATACTCTAACAATTCCACAGACTTAGATTGGTGATCAGTATATTGACCCCAGAAGGGGGAAAGACAAAGTCGACCTCAACGAGATTTGAAATTGTGCAAAAAGCTAGAATAAATATTGAAAGATGTCTGTCCGATGATCTACTGACTCAATTGAAATGATTTTTGTGTGTGATCAGTATTGATTTTATCAGTCATCTTGTTATCAAACATAACCATCCTAAGTAGAGCTTGAACTCAAACACCAGCTTAATAACAAAGCGTCCTATTCAGGTTGACCCCCATAGCCATTCGACATTTAAAAACTAGTTTTATAGAATCTTCTTTCAAAACCCCTCTTTTGTTTTTCATGCATTAACTTGCGTAGGGTGAATTATGTAAAATGTTAGAGAAAGAAACCCAGCTGTTTCTTGCAGTACAGACCAATACATTCATCTAAAACAGGGGTTCTCAACCATTTTTTTTATCTAAGGACCCCTCTTTTTATTCTGGTGAATTCCATTGCCATCTAAATGCTTAAAAACTAGTTTTATAGAAACTTCATTCAAAACCCCTCTTTTGTTCCCCACACATTTCCTTGTGTTGTTTGAATTATGTAAAATGTTAGAGAAAGAAACCCAGCTGTTTCTTGCAGTACAGACCAATACATACATCCAAAGCAGGGGTTCTGAACCATTTTTTACCTATGGACCCTTTTGATTATTATTTTCTGGGGGAACCCCATTTGATGTTTAAAATGTAGTTTTATAAGAACTTCTTTCAAAATTCCTTTCTTTTTTCCCCCCCAACACATTGTGTAGGTTGAATTATGTAAAATGTTAGAGAAAGAAACCCAGCTGTTTCTAGCAATACATACCAATACATACATCTAAAGCAAAATTTTTCAGGGGCCCTTAAAATACTATTGTGGATCCCCAATTTACTATTGTGTTGCATGGACCCCAAAAATCTTATATGGTCCCCCAGTTGAAAACCACTGATATAGCTGTATGATACAAAATAAAAATGCACCACCAATAATTGCCATGTTTAATCTTTCCACAGGACTTGATGCTGCTGGTAAAACTACTATTTTATATCGCCTGAAGTTAGGAGAACTAGTTACTACAATACCAACCATTGGTAAGTTTGTTTCTTTATATTTTTAATATTTCAGGTTGAAGTGATCTTATTCAGGTTTTCATTTACCAACTGTTGTATTACTTTTTAAGCTTGTGTTCACAGACCATGTTCTGCCTAACTATTATTGAATGGTTGTATCAATGAAATTGGAAGAGATCTATTTTCTCTTGGGAACGGGTGGGACAGTAAAGAAAAAAAACGGTATATAATTCGGCATCTTTGTTATCTCTACAAGTTCCTCCAATTTTCTGCAAATTTGTAGGGTGCGTTTTTATATTTATTATTAGCCTCTATAACATCTGTGTGTTTAGCAGGTATTCTATCCTTGATGTGAGAGCAGTACTCCTTTGTGGGGCCCACTTGAACTCTGGAGAATATTGACAGTTGTTGAGGACCAAAATATTTTCTAGCCCAGTTAAAAAGAGTCCAGTACTAGCTATGTTTTATTTTTTACCAGGATCAATCTTCAGTGACAGTTGGGCTAACCATTTGAAGCGATCATTTAAGTGTGGCAACAGTCACACTCAAATGGTGTTTTTTACGTGCCAGTAAGGTGACACTGGTAATGATCACGCTCGAATGGTGTTTTTTACGTGCCACCGGCACAAAAGCCAGTTAGCTGCTCTGGCAACGGTCATGCTTGGATGGTGCTCTTAGCACTCCACTAGCACGGTTGCCAGTCATCGAATTTGATTTCAATTTCACTTGCCTCAACAGGTCTTCGCAAGCAGAGTTTAGTGTCCAATGAAGGAAAGGTACGCATAAGTGGGCTGGTTATACCTATTTCTTTATTACCCACAAGGGGCTGAACATAGAGGGGACAAACAAGGACAGACATAGGTATTAAGTCGATTACATCGACACCAGTGCATAACTGGTACTTAATTTATCGACCCCGAAAGGATGAAAGGCAAAATCGACCTCTGCGGAATTCGAACTCACAACGTAACGGCAGACAAAATACCGCTAAGCATTTCGCCTGGCGTGCTAACGTTTCTGCCACCTCGCCGCCTTAATACTCTGGTTACACTCTTGACATAGGCCACAGGTTATGGTCTCACTTGGCTTGCCGGATCTTCTCAAGTACAGCATATTTCCATTAACATTACTTATTAAAAAAACAGACCTTACCAAAGTATTACAGCCTCAACTTTGCTACCATTCAACTGGAATTGAGCCATTAGATACGATCTATGTTTTTGTTCATTGTTACTGGCTTCTGTTTTTTACCTTCTGATGAAAATCTTCCCGTTGGGGCCCAATGGAAAATATATTTTGGTTTTGCCCTATGTTTGGAATTTTTTTAGAGAAAAATAGGTTAGAGTTATCAACTGTTTGCTGTGGTGTTTCCAAAGTGTGAGAAGGGCCGAGGCCTACATATTTTGTTGGTGTTTCAGTCACAGGCGACAGATAAGAAGAATATAATCAGCCATATCTTATCATAGCTGTTCCCTTAATTTGTTGATATAAACAGCCTGGAGTTCATAAGGAGTAAGGTGTGTGTGTGTGTGTGTATACGAATGTGCAGTTATATATATGTGTGTGTATGTGTGTACATGTATGTGTGTGTATGTATATATGTATGTATGTGTATGTACACATGTATGTGTGTATGTGTACATGTATGTGTATATATGTGTGTGTATGTGTATATATGTGTGTGTGTATGCATACATGTATGTGTATGCATACATGTATGTGTATGCATACATGAATGTGTGTGTATGCATACATGTATGTATGTGTGTACATTTGTATATATGTGTGTATATGCGATGATGATGGCATTATATATGTATGAGTACATTATCTGTACACACACACACACACACATATGTACATATACACATGCATGCATACACAAGCACACACACACACACACATATAAACATGCCTACAAATACACACACACACACACACACACACACGTGTCTAATTTCTCTATGGAAACCTAGCAGACACCTGGGATCAGCCGTGGTTCTATGATAAAAAAAACGCCATTAAAATTCTATGTTAATTTATTTTCTAAACACCGACTTAATGATGACAAAGATATTCTTCTAAATTCTTCCTTATTTTCGAAATAATTTGAAGCAAAGTCAGTGCATGTGAAACTTACTGAAATTTAAACCTTTCGTCAAAGTTTCATATTCAGGCGCAGGAGTGGCTGTGTGGTAAGTAGCTTGCTTACCAACCACATGGTTCTGGGTTCAGTCCCACTGCGTGGCATCTTGGGCAAGTGTCTTCTACTATAGCCCCGGGCCAACCAAAGCCTAGTGAGTGGATTTGGTAGGCGGAAACTGAAAGAAGCCTGTCGTATATATGTATACATATATATGTGTGTGTGTGTTTGTGTGTCTGTGTTTGTCCCCCTAGCATTGCTTGACAACCGATGCTGGTGTGTTTACGTCCCCGTCACTTAGCGGTTTGGCAAAAGAGACCGATAGAATAAGTACTGGGCTTACAAAAGAATAAGTCCCGGGGTTGATTTGCTCGACTAAAGGCGGTGCTCCAGCATGGCCGCAGTCAAATGACTGAAACAAGTAAAAGAGTAAAGAGAGAGTATTAAATTTATGTTAAAAAAAACTAGCAAAATAACGACAGTTTTTTTTCTAAATTCTTCATTATTTTGAAAAATAATCAAAACAAAGACATTGTTTTTCAATAGAAATATGGTAAAAAAAAAAAGGGGGTTAGAGTGATCTAAATTGAAACTTTCCATCAAATGTTTGTGTTAATTTATGTTAATTTATGTTTCAAACAACAGTTTAATAATGACAATTATTTCACTAAATTCTTCGAAATTTTCAAAATAGATTGAAACAAGAACAATTTATTTCAACAGAAAAGATGGTAACAAAAGGGATGTCTATGAAAGGGATGTATATTAAAACCTATCAAAAGTTTCCTGTGCACTTAGATTTTAAATGCCAGTATAATAATGACCAAGTTATTTTACGAAATTTTTCATTATTATGAAAAGAAACTGAAACAAAGGTGATGTAAGGAATTCCAATAAAAATATGGTAACAAAACGGTTTGGAATAAGACAAAAAAATGTTGAACTTGTTGAATATTGTTGTTAAGAATCAATGTACCTACTCACCTCTCTCTCTCTCTCAATCCCTAAATATTTCGAAATAGAATTCATTTATCCAAATATCAAAGAAATATTTTATTCTTTGAGCGAGGTCATTGCCAGTGCAGGTGGCACATAAAAAGCACCATTTGAGTGTGATCGTTACCAGCGTTGCCTTACTGGCACATGAAAAAAACATTCAAGCAAGGTTGTTGCCAGTGCCGCTGGACTGGCTCCTGTGCAGGTGGCACATAAAAAGCACCATTTGAGCATGGCCGTTGCCAGTACTGCCTCACTGGCCCTCGTGCCTGTGGCACGTAAAAGCACCCACTACACTCCTGGAGTGGTTGGCATTAGGAAGGGCATCCAGCTGTAGAAACTCTGCCAGATCAAGATTGATGCCTGGTGCAGCCATCTGGTTCGCCAGTCCTCAGTGAAATCGTCCAACCCATACCAGCATGGAAAGCGGATGTTAAACAATGATGATGATGACTTTAAAAAACATTTTTATTTCAATTGTTTTATCTTTTCTCTCTTCTCGATTTTCATTCCCCAGGTTTCAATGTGGAAACAATTGAATATCGAGACATCAGTTTGACAGCCTGGGACATTGGAAGCCGGGACAAGTTGGTAAGTGTTTCTCTTAACATTAATAGCCATTGCACAAACATACACACAAACACACACACACAAATACTCCCCCCCCAACAAAGACACTCACAAACATACACACACACACACCCAAATACACCCCCCCACACACACACACATAGACATCTTCTTCGGCCTGTTCGCATAAAGTCCCCCCTGCATTGGCCTTTCTGTTTGATTGTCTCTCTTCCTCGTTGCAGCGACCGTTATTCCGGCATTACTACAAAGGTACTGATGCTGTGGTGTTCGTGATAGACAGCGCCGACAGGGAACGGCTCGATGAGCTGAGCTTCGATGTGATCCGACCAGCATTCTTGGCTGAGGAACTTTCCTCGGCTGTCTTCCTCTTCTTAGCAAACAAACAGGATCTGCCAGAAGCGATGACAGTCGAAGAAATCACAGACAAACTCTCTTTGAAGAATTTGAAACATAATTGGAGTAAGTACCATCTTTGTCTCTGGCTGTGTGTATGTGTGCACGTGCGCATGTCAGTGTGTGTGTGTCTGTGTGTATATACTTGTGTGTGTACATGCGTTTGTGTGTTTGTTTGTATATACTTGTGTGTGTACATGTGTGTGTGTGTGTATATATACTTGTGTGTGTACATGTGTTTGTGTCTGTTTGTATATCTGTGTGTGTGAGTTTGTCTGTATACTTGTGTGTGTGTGTGAATGTGTACTTGCGTATGTATGTGTATGTGTGTGCATTTGTGTAAATGTCTATGTATCAAGGGAGTATTTGTGTGTGTATGTGTGTATACACTTGTGTGTGTACGTGTATTTGTGTCTGTATACTTGTGTTTGTGTGTCTCTGTGTGTCTGTGTATTTGAGTGTGTGTGTTTATGTGGCGATATGTGTATTTGTAAGGTGGTGAGTGGGCAGAATTGTTCGGACGCTGGACAAAATAAATGCTCAGTGGCGTTTCCTCTGTCTTTACATTCTGGATTCCGCCGAGGTTGACTTTGCCGTTCATCCTTTTGGGGTGAATGAAACAAGTACTAGTTATGTACTGGGGTCAATGTAATCAGCTTGACCCCTCCCCGAAAGTACTGGCCTTGTGCCAAAATTTGAAATCCTTATTAGTGTATAACAGGTACTTATTTAATCAATCCCAAAAGGATGAAAGGCAAAGTCAACCTCGGCGGAATTTGAACTCAGAATGTAGCAGTAGACGAAATACCTGTTTCTTTACTACCCACAAGGGGCTAAACACAGAGGGGACAAACAAGGACAAACAAACGGATTAAGTCAATTACATCGACCCCAGTGCATAACTGGTACTTATTTAATTGACCCCAAAAGGATGAAAGGCAAAGTCAACCTCGGCAGAATTTGAACTCAGAACGTAACAGCAGACGAAATACCGCAAAGCATTTCGCCCGGCGTGCTAACGCTTCTGCCAGCTCACCACCTTACAATTTCTGTCTACTGAATTCACTCATAATTCACTGTGGTTGGCCCAGAGCTATAATAAAAAGACACTTACTCAAGGTGCCGTGCAGTTGAACTGAACCTAAAACCATGTGGTTACAAAACAAGCTTTTTAACCACACAGCCACGTCTGCACCCACAAAATCTACTCAATTTTTTGGAAATACGCAACAACGGTGTCTTTATCTGCCCATCCTTTCAAACATGCAACACCAGTGTCTCCTTATACCCCACTTATCTTAACAGTATGTCCTTATCTTTCCCGACCTGAAAGCAACAAACAGTAAAACAAAAGGCACACAAACACACATATACCTATTTCTTTACTACCCACAAGGAGCTAAACATAGAGGGGACAAACAAGGACAGACAAAGAGATTAAGTCGATTACATCGACCCCAGTGTGCAACTGGTACTTAATTTATCGACCCCAAAAGGATGAAAGGCAAAGTCGACCTCAGCGGAATTTGAACTCACGACGTAATGGCAGACGAAATACAGCTACGCATTTTGCCTGGCATGCTAACATTTCTGCCAGCTCGCCACCTTAATTCAAACACATATACCATCAACCACAAACATTTCCACATAGACTCAACCTTAGCTAGCATATACGGGCCATAATTCTGGACATCATCATCGTCATCACTTAACATCCGTTTTCCATGCTGGCATGGATTGGACAGTTTGAAGGCGGCGAGCTGGCAGAAACGTTAGCACGCCGGGCGAAATGCTTAGCAGTATTTCATCTGCCGTTACATTCTGAGTTCAAACTCCGCCGAGGTCGACTTTGCCTTTCATCCTTTCAGGGTCGATTAAATAAGTACCAGTTATACATTAATAAGGATTTCAATATAATCGTTTTAATCCATTTGTCTGTCCTTGTTTGTCCCCTCTATGTGTAGCCCCTTGTGGGCAGTAAAGAAATAAGAAATTGTAAGGAAGCCCATCACATATTAACATGTGTGTGTGTGTGTTTCTATTTGTCCCCCCACAGCTTGACAACTGCACCCCGCTGATAAGCCCTGGCGAGCCATTGCGGCAGAGTAGGCACATCAAACCTGTATGCTCTCAAGCTCAAATTCACAGCCTCCACATCAGACCGTGGTTGGTGGAGAGAACATGTTCAGCCCTTTGTCCTGTACTGGACTGAACATAGGCAACCCAATCCAGTCCAATCTAACTAATATTTTATTTAATGAAGACTTGTAATTACCACATTAATTATCTCTTGTATGATGCATATTCAAATAAATTTTGTATATAGGCACAGGAGGGGCTGTGTGGTGAGTAGCTTGCTTGCCAACCACATGGTTCTCGGTTCAGTCCCACTTTGTGGCATCTTGGGCAAGTGTCTTCTGCTATAGCCTTGGGCTGACCAAAGCCTGGTGAGTGGATTTGGTAGACGGAAACTGAAAGAAGCCCGTCATATATGTGTGTGTGTGTGTGTCCCATCGCTTGACAACCGATGCTGGTGTGTTTATGTTCCCGTAACTTAGCGGTTTGGTAAAAGGGACCGGTAGAATAAGTACTGCGAATCGAAACTGCGATCCTGTGACTGTGAGTCCTCTGCCCTAACCACTGGGCCATTGCACCTCCACAATAATTGAATAATGACATTGACTAATGACAATGATGAAAGCAGAGGTGGTCATGTTCTTTTTTTTAGTTCTTTTTTTTGTGTTTTCTTTTCACTATTTTTTTCTTGTTTGTCTTTCCAGACATCATGCCGGTCAGTGCTCTGACTGACCAAGGTCTAACAGAAGCCCTCGACTGGCTGGCATGCCAGCTTGGCTCCGTCCAGGCTAAGAAAGCTGTCTACTCCACTGTGCCACCAGCACCTGAGGAAATGCCACGGATGCAACGAGAGTCCGGCGACCGACTCGAACATAGCATGGACTACTGTTCAAGAGCCTACACTGCCATAAAGTGCCTCTTCTTCAGAACAAGCCGCACCCAGGATGTCACCGACAGTTGCCCGACAACAACGTCTCACCTACAGGACTCGCTACAAGACTCGCGGACAACAACAACGCCGGGCAAATTTCAGAACTGCCCGGAGAAATAGTTCGTTAAAAGATAACGATAATAATAATAACGATGATAATAATAATAATAATAATGATGATGATGATAATATTATTATTATTGATAATAACAAAAATAACAATAATAATAATGATATGCGGTGACAATGCAATGCAATCGATGTACAGGAGTACTCGTATGTTCATGAACATATGCAAGCACACACATACATAAATACACATATATATATGTGTGTGCATGTATGTATATATATGTATGTATATATATGTGTATATATATATATTATATTATATATATATATATATATATACATGTGCATATATATATATATATATACATGTGCATATATATATATATATATATATACATGTGCATATATATATATATATATATATATATACATGTGCATATATATTTATAGTTATATTCACACTTTGAAATCATAGTTCATCCTCAAATTTTCAATGCAAATCGGTTTAACAAAAGAAATTTTAAAAAAAAAAAAAAACAAAAGATGAAACAAAGAACAGAAAGAAGAACTAGAGTATTCTGTGACAAAAGGTGTTCAAGTATTTGTGTGTTAACGACGGTGAGATAACGAGCAAAGATGAAATGAACAAATTACGAAAACTTAAAACGAAAAAAAACAAACAAACAAAACAAAAAAGACCGTTCAACATTTGTTGAGATTCATTTTTCTTTTTCTTTATGGTTGATGTAGCTGGGGGTGGGTGGGCGGGTGGATGCTGTCGGTGGGACAGTCAGGGGTGGAATGTGAAATTTAAAAAAACAAAACAAAAATAGAAACATAATTACTGGGTTTTTTTTTTTTATATTTTCCTTCTTCATTTTGTTAGGATAAGTATGATACCCTGGGGTATGTCGAAGGAGATTTGGGCTGAAGGAGGATTGTGTTATAAGCAGGAGAAAAAAAAACAAAAATGAAGAAAAATTATTTAGCAGACCTCAGCAAACAAAGAAAATACACAAAAGCCTCAAAAGCAAAACGAAATTAAATAATTTTTCCCTTTTTTAATTATTCTTTTTTTTTTATTGAATTTTCTGAAAAAATAATTCTTTCAATTTCATTTTTTGTTTATCTATTTTTTAAAAAATTTGTGGCATCTCAAATTAGAATTTAAAAAAAAAAATCAATTGCAATGCCAAAATGTAATATTTTAAAGATTGGTGATTATTTGTTAGTGTGCATACATGCATGCATGTATGTGTGTATGTGTGACAATGTATATATACACTCACACAAACACACATACATATATATATATATATATACATGCATACATATACACACACACATATATGCACACATTTATGTAGGCATAGATATATGTAATCCAGATATCATGTCTATATATATATATATAATTATACATATATAAATATATATAATTGTATACATATAAATATGTGCATACATATATATATATATATATATATATATATATATACATATACAAATATACATATATATATATGCACATACATTCACATGCATATACACACACATATGTATACATATATGTGTGTATGTGTGTACCTATATATGTATATACACACACACATACGCACACTTATTTACAGCCACCCATTCATTGTCCACAAAGCCCTTGTTAAATTTTTATTGTTTTTTTTTCTCTTCCATATCTTTCTCCTGGACAGAAGTGAAGTTATTCTGCAGGAGGATCTGATGAAACCCTCCTGTGTGCATGCATGCGCAATACTGCAGTTATACTTTTTTTTTTGTTTAAAAAAACCCCTGCTTGAGTTCCATAGAAATTACTCTGGAGAGGACACGTGATCATTCACTGCGGATCAGTATTTTTCTCCAAGCAAGGAGGATTGTGGGGAAACCTGGGTCTGGATTAAAAACCTCCATTAATACATGTACAGATATATTACTACACTGTATACATTTCGTCCCCCACCAAAAAAAAGTGTGTATTAACAGACCATGTGTGTGTGTATGTATATATGTGTGTGTATTCATTTATTAGAAATTGAAACTTCACTGTCTCTTCTCTGGGTTTCACATTTTGCAGATCTATAAGATGGCTGATGGGAGACTTAACCCTTTTGCTACAAACTGCTTCAGACCGGTCCTTAGTTGTATGATTCAAACTGTTTGTTTTAACCCTTCAGCATTCAGAACACTCTGTCAAATGTAATATTTATTTATTCACATTGTTTTGAATTAATCATACGCCATCTTGAAATTTGAGATTTTGATGATGTGATTGCTTATTTTTAGAATGACATTATAGGGTAGGTGTGAGAGGCTGGATCTGGCTGGTTTAGAATATTTGGGCTGGATCTGGCTGGTTTAGAATATTTGGGCTGGGTATGGCTGGTTTAAATGCTAAAGGGTTAAAGTAATCTAAATCTAAACCTTTCACCAAAATTTCATGTTAATTTATGTTCCAAAAATTCTTCATTAATTTCCAAATAAATTGTAACAAAGGCAGTGTATTTCAACAGAAATATGGTAACAAAAGGGTTAAAGTGATCTAATTTAAGACTTACCACCAACATTTCACATTAATTTATGATCCAAACACCAGTTTATTAACAACAGTTATTTTACTGAGTCCTTCGTTATTTTCAAAATAAATTGAAACACAGGCAGTGAATTTCAAAAGAAATTTGATAAAAAAAAAAAAAAGGATCAAATTGTAAAAATTTTATTAGACACATCAATTCAATCATTTTATCGGTCATGTTTAAGTAATTCAACGGTTGTTTTGTGGCAACAAGTCTTAGAATGGCAAGTTAGTCATTTCTATTGCTGCTTTAATCTTTTTAGTTTCTGGCACTGCTGCTACTACTAACCTATTTTTAACCTATGGGGTTCAGATGTTAACCCTTTTCTAACTGAATTAAATTTTTACGTAAATAATTCGCTCTCATGCCTACACATTGACATGATCAGCTACTTGTTGAATGTGTCAGTCAGCTGTATTTCCTGTAATGTTTAAAATAAGCATTCAGCAGATACCCTTATATGAGAAGGATAGTTTCTCTATCCTAGTTTCTCTATCCTAGATTATTTTCTCTATCCTAGTTTATAAATGACTAGCAGTATCGCCCGGCGTTGCTCGGGTTTGTAAGGGAAATAACTATATAAGCATTTTTAGAGATGTAAAGTATAATAGCCATCTCAATATGGCTAACCACAAAGGGGGGGGTGTTACTGTAGCTTTTTACGTTCTGAGATTTAATAATAAAGTTTTAGAGAGTTACTTCCCTTATATATGCCAAAAATGCATAAAAAATGGGAAAAATTGATGGTAAATTTTTTTAAAATCGTAGACGTGCGCTAATACCCAGAAGGGCTCGATATGAATCATGACTATAAGATACCCGGTTTTGGTTAAACTGCACCGCAAAATGTGGGAGTAGTTAGGAATCTAAATCGTAGGAGACAGACACACAACCTTACTTTTATATATAAAGACTAGTTTATTTTATCAAGTGATAGTGTTCTTCAACTTCCAAATATGTGTCTTGCCTGCATTGTAGAAGAAGTGCATACTCTGAGTTTGCTGTGTCTTTAATGTGGCACTTCTTGAGAACAACAAGAGACACTTTTAAGATCAAAAACAGGCCTAATGTAGTTTATGATATCATAGGCAATCAGGGGATCAATAGTTCGAATATAGTTCCATAATAGAGTTCTCCACCATTTTTTGCCTGAGGACTCCTTTGATCCCTATTTTGGCCTCAAGTGAACCCTCATAGCAATTTGATGTTTAAAAAATTCTGTTATAGGCACAGGAGTGGCTGTTTGGTAAGAAGCTTGCTTCCCGACCACATGGTTCTGGGTTCAGTCCCACTGTGTGGCACCTTGGGCAAGTGTCTTCTACTATAGCCTTGGGCCAACCAAAGCCTTGTGGTAGATGGAAACTGAAAGAAGCCCATTGTATATATATATATATATATGTATATATTTGTGTGTCTATGTTTGTCTTCCCCCCACCATCACTTGATAACCAATGTTGGTGTGTTTGTGTCCCCATAACTTAGCAGTTCAGTAAAAGAGAGCGATAGAATAAGTACTAGGCTTACAAAGAGTAAGTCCTGGGGTCAGTTGGTTTGGCTAAAGGCAGTGCTCCAGCAAGGCCACAGTCAAAT
This sequence comes from Octopus sinensis, assembly GCF_006345805.1. Taxonomy (NCBI): domain Eukaryota; kingdom Metazoa; phylum Mollusca; class Cephalopoda; order Octopoda; family Octopodidae; genus Octopus; species Octopus sinensis. The sequence goes on from NC_043022.1 coordinate 13,747,338, forward strand.
GACTGAAACAAGTAAAAGAATAAAATAATACTTTCACAATTAAATATTATCAGAAATTACATAAAAAAATTTTGTGAAAATATGTTGTTGATATGACGTAGTGGTTAAGAGCACGGGCTACCAACCCCAAGATTCCAAGTTCAATTCCAGGCAGTGACCTGAATAATAATAATAAAATATTTTGTGTATCATAGGAATATAACCAATTTATTGCTGATAAATTTTAACAGTAAAATCTTATGTGGACCCTGCCAAGGGTCATGTGGATCCCTGGTTGAGAACCAGTGATATAATGGCAGCGAGCTGGCAGAAACGTTAGCACGCCGGGCGAAATGCGTAACCGTATTTCGTCTACTGCTACGTTCTGAGTTCAAATTCCGCCGAGGTCGACTTTGCCTTTCATCCTTTCGGGGTCGATAAATTGAGTACCAGTTACGCACTGGGGTCGATGTAATCGACTTAATCCATTTGTCTGTCCTTGTTTGTCCTCTCTGTGTGTAGCCCCTTGTGGGTAGTAAAGAAATAGGTATTTTGTCTGCCGCTACGTTCTGAGTTCAAATTCTGCCGAGGTCGACTTTGCCTTTCATCCTTTCGGGGTCGATAAATTGAGTACCAGTTACGCACTGGGGTCGATGTAATCGACTTAATCTGTTTGTCTGTCCTTGTTTGTCTCCTCTGTGTTTAGCCCACTGTGAGCAGTAAAGAAATAGTGAACCACTGATATAGGCTCTGAATAGGTCAATAGGTTGTGAGCCATCACGGCAGCAGAAACGGCTTACTTCCCACTCTAAGATCTCTTGCCACAAAGGAAAAGACCAGAAAGTGGAACAAAAATTATCAAATGGGTAATTCCAGCTTCCAGTAAACAAAGAAATAGTTCTGCAGTTTGGATTGCATATTCTCTTCTTCATTTAGTTCACACACTCCAACACACCATACACAGACGCATGCACACACATACATATATATATATGTATATATGTGTGTGTGTGTGTCAGTAGTCGTTCTGTAGTGATCTCTCATTTTTCCGTCCCATAATTACTTCAAAGCTTCCTGTTTGTAAAAAAGAAATAATTAAAAAAAAAAATAAAGAAAATTATATACTTATATATATTTATGTGCATCAATGCATGTGCATCATAGATGCATTTGTTTTCTCTTGCACTCTGTGTGTATATAAAGTGTTGAATAATTCTGCAATGTATGTAAAATAAAATCTATGTATCTGCATGTGTGTGAGTCTGTGTGTGTGTGTGTGTAATTGTTTTAATGGTCACTTTTCCATGCTTGCATAGGTCTGACAAAATTTGATGCGAAAATTTTTCTACGGCCAGATGCTCTTCCTGTTACCAACCTTCGTCTGCTTCCAAATAAGGTAATATTTTCTGTAGCTCTTTGAATAATGAACTTCTCAGCAGCTGGAAATGCTGTCACGGAAGAACCTAAACGAAGGACCTCGTTTGTATGCTGGTGGGTTTTGTTTACAACTAGAATGTTTGTCATGAAAAGAGGTTTGCATATACACACAAGCATAAATAAATGCACTCTCTCACACACACACAGATAAATATATACATATATATATTCTCTCCTTGTTTTTTTCTGTGTGTCTTTCTGTCGAAGAGCGTAGGCTCGAAACGTAAAAGACTTTTTCTATTTCTATTCCTGAGCGCCATACTAATACATTTGTTTGTTTGTACTCCACCTGCCTTCGTCTTTTGTTTATTTTCATAAACTTTCCCGTTACATATATATACACACACACACAGACATACTCACATATACATATATATGTGTGCACAAACACACACATAATGCTTCTTTCAGGTTCTGTTTCGTCCCCCCAATTCTACTCAAAAACCATATGTCAATCCATATCGGTATTTAGAAAGCACCAACCATGTCTGCTGTGGGAACGAACCCTGAACCCTGTAGTTCTGAAACAGACTTCTTATCTTTACATCCATGCCTGTTTTGTATGTGTTTGTGTATGTAATTCCCAGACAAGTACATCTCCAATATATGTGTGTATGTGTTTACATGTATAATATGTGTGTAAATATATACATATATATATATTTGATAAACACAATACATGTTTTTTTTTTTACGAGCTATTAATAGTTTCATGTGCTGAGAACATGTCAAACAATGTTTTATGATGCGTCTGACATCTTGGTACAGTCATCAGGCACAGCCCACATGATATAATGAGCTAAATAATATTAAATAATACCTCCCATTAGACGGAGTATTTTTTTTCTTGATTTTACCATCACAGAACAGTACATTACACACACACACACACACATATTATGGGCTCTCCTGTCGTTAAATGATGGATGATGGTTCTGTGGTGTATGTGGGAGATTTGAAATAAGGACACCTACCTTCTCTTCATCGACGCAGACCTCCCCAGCGGTAATGCACCCTTCCACGTGGCCTGACCCGAACGCTAGAAAAAGCAGCTGCTTTTCCCCTACCTTGACAAAGCGCTCACATGTCCAGCTCTGTCGGCTACCCCAATTGAAAAGGCCCAATGGTCCCCTGCCTGCGCGCGTGTCATTCCTGCCCCTCCTCTTCCGGTCAGCCCCAAGTTCTGGTCAGCTCCCCACAAGTTCTGCAATTTCTTGGTGAAAAACCTGTACAGATGATTTGTTTACAGGGATCAAATGTTTGTGTTACACATTAGCTCACTCCCTCCATCAAACTGACATTACCTGTACAGGTGTGCAAGTGTGCCACATGCGTCAGGTGTCAAAATGGTAGCAGAGCAACATGAAAAAGCAATGTTTAGCTCATGAACACAATGTACCGCTCAGTTTGGGAATTGAAACCCTGATCTTGCAATCTCGAATGTAACACACTGAACACTAGGCCATGCACCTTCACTTACCTGTGTATGAAAATTTTGTTGTACCTGACTTTACCGTTTTGGGTGGCTAGGGGAACGCTTTCAACGCTTTTCATTGGTTCATGTGCATAATTAATCAGTTAATTAATGAAACATCTAGCTCTCAATTATTCTCATCAGACCTGAAATTTATACATGTGTGTGTTTGTGTGTAAGTATAGCAGTGACAAACAGGAGAAAATGTACTCAATTCTAGAAGTAGAGTATAGGTAATGTAATTCAGTCAGCTGACACCTCATTGGCTGAAACTAAGTATTCCATGGATGCTAGGGTATCAGCTTTTGTCAGTCAGGCTCTTTTGAATTTCAATCCCATCCCATTGATTCCACCCCCATCGATCTCCCACACAAATATATTCACATCTTGCATTTGTTGCTTTTTGCTCTTCGTAGTTTTTAATTATGCAAATTAGGCATACCCATGGCTGTGCGGTTAAGAAGCTCACTTTGCTTGCAGCCATGGGGTTTCAGGTTCGATCCCACCGTACAGCACCTTGGTCAAATGTCTTTTACTGTAGCTCAGAGCCAACCAATGCCTTGTGAGTTAATTTGGTAAGAGAAACTGTATGGAAGCCCGTCATACATGTGAGTGTGTGCACGCGTGTTTGCCTTTGTGTTTGTCCTCCATCATCCCGATCGCTTGATAACTGGTGTTGGTTTGTTTATATCCATCTAAACAAACCAACATCTGTGACTTAGTGGCTCAGCAAAGAAACTGACAGAATAAGTACCTGGCTTTAAAAATCAGTACCGGGAGTGATTTGTTCAACTAAATCCTTCAAGGCAGTGCTCCAGCATGGCCAGAGTCCAATGACTGAAGCAAGGAAAATATAAAAGATATGCAAATTACCTTTGCCTAAAAGTGTTCCTCTTTTTAAAAAATCTTACGAAGCAAGTTGAAGCTGTACTTTGCTGATGAGGCCTACATACGCATAATTATCTCCCCTTGCCTCTGACAGCGATCAGCCTATAAATTAAATTGATGAATATATTCCTAGTTTCTTGGAATTAATATTCTTTCTCCTTGGGAGAAGGTCATAATTGGTGATCTGCTCACTTTCTACATTATTTACAGTTGACGGATATTTGTCCTCATCTTGTTGTTAACACATTTCGGTTTAGACACCCTCCTGCCTTCATCAGGTGCCTTGGGGGAATTTCAAACCTGGGTTCTCATTCCGAAGGTATTTTTCGTTGTTGTTGTTGTTGTTATTATTATTATTCAGGTTACTGCCTGGAATTGAATTCGGCATCTTGGGGCTAGTAGCCCGTGCTCTTAACCACTACGCCATATGCCCATGGGCATATAACTCCAAGATTCCTAGTTCGATTCCAGGCAGTGACCTGAATGATAATAATAATAATAATAACAACAACAACATCAAAAAATACCTTAAGAATGAGAACCCAGGTTTGAAATTTCCCCAAGACACCTGATGAAGGCTGGAGAGTACATCAGCTGAAACGTTGTGTCAACAACAAACAAGATGAGGACAAATATCCGTCAAATGTAAATAATATATATATATATATATAGGCGCAGGAGTGGCTGTGTGGTAAGCAGCTTGCTAACCAACCACATGGTTCCGGGTTCAGTCCCACTGCGTGGCATCTTGGGCAAGTGTCTTCTACTATAGCCCCGGGCCGACCAATGTTTTTGTGAGTGGATTTGGTAGATGGAAACTGAAAGAAGCCCGTCGTATATATGTATATGTGTGTCTGTTTTTGTCCCCCTAGCATTGCTTGACAACCGATGCTGGTGTGTTTACGTCCCCGTCACTTAGCGGTTCGGCAAAAAGAGACCGATAGAATAAGTACTGGGCTTACAAAGAATAAGTCCCGGGGTCGATTTGCTCGACTAAAGGCGGTGCTCCAGCATGGCCGCAGTCAAATGATTGAAACAAGTAAAAAAAAGAGTATATATATATATATATATATATAATTGTCTGTAAACATAAATCCAAGAAAAGAAGCACACTCTAAGTTATAGAGGAGTATATATTGAAGTTAGATAAGGCTGGTTTATGAGATTACCTTAGATTTTACATCCATAAAGGGCCTGGCTTTATGGCATATCATCAGACCCCAAAACCCGTTTGCTAAAATATATATACATATATATATATGTATACACAGGGTATGTGTGTGTATATCTATCTATCTATCTATCTATATATATGTATGTATGTACATGGTATGTGTTTGTGTGTATATATATATATGTATGTATATACAGAGTGTTTGTGTGTGTGTATGTATATATATAAATGTACGTACACACTGTTTAACCCCTTTTGATACCGACACACCTGATACCAATTTTCTGCTTCTATGATACAGCCTTCCAGTTTAAAGTTATCTAAATTAATCCCTTCTTCCATCAAAATTTCATGTTAGTTCATGTCCCAAACACCAGCTTGATAAGGCCAAAGTTACTTTGTTAAATTCTTCTTTAATTTCATGATTAATTGAAAGAAAGGCAGAGTATATCAACGGAAATATGGTAAGGAAAGGATTAGGGGGTCTAAGCTGGGCAGATAATCTCTCTCTCACACACTCAAACAAATGTATGCTCTTTCTCTCTCACATACATATATATATACACAGACAAACATATACGTACCCACACGTATATATACACAAACATACAAATAACATGTATATACACAGACATACATATAAACACAAAAACATGTATACACACACACACACACACGTATATACAGACATAAACATATACATATATCATCATCGTTTAGCGTCCGCTTTCCATGCTAGCATGGGTTGGACGGTTCAACTGGGGTCCGGGAAGCCAGAAGGCTGCACCAGGCCCAGTTTGATCTGGCAATGTTTCTACGGCTGGATGCCCTTCCTAACGCCAACCACTCTGTGAGTGTAGTGGGTGCTTTTTACGTCCCACCGGCACAGCTGCCAGACAAGTCTGGCAAACGGCCACGATCGGATGGTGCTTTTTATGTGCCACCGGCACGGGGGCCAGGCGAGGCTGGCAATGGCCACAAACGGATGGTGCTTTTTACATATATACAGACATAAACATATACATACATACATATATATATATATATATATATATATATGTATATATATACAGATTTGTATATACATGCAAACATAAGTACAAATATATAAAACAAGTACACACACTCACATATAGACATGTATATACATGCAAACAGATACAAATATATATAACGTACACAAACACACTTATATACAGACATATACATATATATATATATATACAGACATGTATATACATGCAAACATATGTACAAATATATATAATATACACACACACACGCACATATATACAGACATTAATATATACATGCATACAAATATATATACACATGTACACACACCCATATATACAAACATAAACATACACATATAGATATATACAGACATGTATATACGTGCAAACATACGTACAAATATATATAACATGTACACACACACACACACGTGTAATTTCTTTTAGCAAAGGTGGTTTTGGCTGATCCTATCAATCTTTGCAGTTGCTTCAGTTATGGTATTTGTTTATTGTTTTAATCTTTGTCTTATCAAATCTCCAAGGTACGTAAAGCAGACACAGCATAAATAACACTGGTTTTTACACTATCATAATTACAAATCCAGACACATACCACCACCACCACCACCATCCCTGTATGCTGTTTTTATATTCAATGTCTCCACAAACAACCATCATGTAGCTGCTGTCTAATGTCTCTCTTTCAATACTCCATCCTGCTCTCTCTCTCTCTCTCTCCCTTCTTTCTCTCTCCCTTTCTTTCTCTCTCTCTCCCTTTCTTTCTCTCTTCCTTTCTCTCTCTCTCTCCCTTTCTTTCTCTCTCTCTCCCTTTCTTTCTCTCTTCCTTTCTCTCTCTCTCCCTTTCTTTCTCTCTTCTTTTCTCTCTCTCCCTTTCTTTCTCTCTCTCTCTCTCCCTTTCCTTCTCTCTTCCTTTTTCTCTCTCTCTCCCTTTCTCTCTCTCTCCTTTCTCACTCTCACTATTTCTCCAGTCATACCCACACTCTCTTCTTTCATTCTCTCTCTATCATCCCTCACTCTTCTGTTCACCCTCTTAGTCAGAGATGCCCTGAATAAATAGATCTAATATACACAGTAATGGAGACTCTTTGGCATTGCTGAGGGCAAAGCGAACTCTTTAGAGCTGGTGCCATGATAAATGTACACAATACACTCTGTGAAGTGTTTGGCATTAGGATAGGCATGCAACCATAGAAATGGTGCCAAAAATGCAATGTTTATAAGCAAGACATGCTCCCTCTGCCCCATCTGGGGGTTCTATAACTCCAAGTCAGAAGATACAGACCATGACAAACTGTCCAACTCCTGCCAGCTTGGGAGGCGGACATAGGATGATAATGATGATGATGATGATGCTTATTCATTATATATAAAATATATTATTCATTGGCAGAAATTATAGAGTGACTCAAGGGTCAAGAGGTTTGTCCTTAGATATGTTATTAAACTGGCTCAAATTATAATTGATTAATAAGTGTATGTGCATCTGTGTGTGTGTATGTATATATATACACACATACATATACAGGTTGGCCCAAAAGTAGGTTTACAGTTATCACGTAGGCATTTTAAATTTCTTTTAAAACATTTTATTACATTTAAATTTCTATCTTGTATATATTATGTAAGAAATTTTATATATATCTTACATATATATATATTAAATTTCTATCTTATATATATATATATGTGTGGATGTGGGTTTCTTTAAAACTAAACTGGATCTCTTCTTGTCGGGAGTCCCAGATGAACCTACCTCACGACAGGAGACGCGAATGCGGGCAGCAGCATCGAACTCCCTTGTTGATCAAGTGCCACGTATCAGAGGTGGATTCACAAATTAGTGTAGCTCATTCAGCGGTGGTGCCCCAGCATGGCCGCGGCCTTCGGGCTAAAACATTTTTAAGGATTTATATATATATATATATATATTGGTGTGTGTTTGTGTAAATATATATGTGTGTGTATGTCTGTATATATATATATTATATATATATACACACCCGCATACAGGATGGCCCAAAAGTAGGTTTACAGTTATCACGTTGGCCGAGGTCAGCTTTGCCTTTCATCCTTTCAGGGTCGATAAATTAAGTACCATAGTAATAGTTCTATATACATTAGACTGCATCAAGCATACACACATGTACATGCAGCTACACTGGCACACACATACATAAGAATATATACGCCTACATGTGCACATGCTGTGACACTCTGTCGGTTATGACGACGAGGGTTGCAGTTGGTTCGATCATCGGAACAGCCTGCTTGTGAGATTAATGTGCAAGTGGCTGAGCACTCCACAGACACGTGTACCCTTAACGTAGGTCTCGGGGAGATTCAGCGTGACACAGAGAGTGACAAGACTGGCTCCCTTTGAAAATACAGGTACAACAGAAACAGGAAGAAAGAGTGAGAGAAGGTTATGGTGAAAGAGTACAGTAGGGTTCGCCACCAAACCCTGCCGGAGCCTCGTGGAGCTTTTTAGGTGTTTTCGCTCAATAATCACGCACTACTTGTGAAATTAATGTGCAAGTGGCTGAGTACACCACAGACACAAGCACCATTAACGCAGTTCTTGTGGAGATTCAGCGTGACACAGAGTGTGACAGGTCTGGCCCCTTTGAAATACATGTACAACAGAAACAGGAAGAAAGAGTGAGAGAAAGCTGTGGTGAAAGAGTACAGTAGGGTTCGCCACCACCCCCTGCCAGAGCCTCATGGGGCTTTTTAGGTGTTTTCGCTCAATAAACACTCACAATGCCCAGTCTAGGAATCGAAACCGCAATCCTACAACCGCAAGTCCACTGGCTTAACCACTGGGCCGTTGCGCCTCTGCTATATTCACATACACATATGCACACACACACATACATGTATATATTGACCCTATTTATTCACACTCCATACATATCATACACTATTATGTTTTCCACCAAAGCAACTCAAACACACACATATATGGACGTGTGTGTGTGTATATAACAAAGTAATTAGAAATATTTTTAATGTAAAATAAATAGGCATAGGAGTGGCTGTGTGGTAAGTAGCTTGCTTACCAACCACATGGGCCCGGGTTCAGTCCCACTGTGTGGCACCTTGAGCAAGTGTCTTCTACTATAGCCCCGGGCCGACCAATGCCTTGTGAGTGGATTTGGTAGACAGAAACTGAAAGAAGCCTGTCGTATATATGTATATATATATATATATATGTGTGTGTGTGTCTGTGTTTGTCCCCCTAGCATTGCTTGACAACCGATGCTGGTGTGTTTACGTCCCCGTCACTTAGCGGTTCGGCAAAAAAGAGACCGATAGAATAAGTACTAGGCTTACAAAAGAATAAGTACCGGGGTCGATTTGCTCGACTAACGGCGGTGCTCCAGCATGGCCGCAGTCAAATGACTGAAACAAGTAAAAGAGAGAGTATTATGTTTTCCACCAAAGCAACACAAAAACACACATATATGGCTGTGTGTGTGTATAACAGTAATTGGAAATATTTTTAATGTAAAATAAATAAATACTGCCACTGATTCTAAATGTTTCTAGGTTAATTTGAAGAAGGAATATGGATAAATTTTCTGTGATGTTTGGTCTGGTCTGGTTTGTCCTCCATTCGTTCCAGTGAACTAGAAGCTGGGTTTGGAGTTGTTCTACTGGCTTTTTTTTTTGTTTTTTGTTTTGGTTTTGGCTCTTCTATTGTTAAGAAATGTATAACACACTAGCAGTATCGCCCGGCGTTGCTCGGGTTTGTAAGGGAAATAACTATATAAGCATTTTTAGAGATGTAAAGTATAATAGCCATCTCAATATGGCTAACTACAAAGTGGGGGGTGTTACTGTAGCTTTTTACGTTCTGAGATTTAATAATACATTTTTAGAGAGTTACTTCCCTTATATAATAGCAAAAAAATGCATTAAAAAATGGGGAAAATTGATGGTAGATTTTTTTTTAAATCGTAGACTCATCGTAGACGTGCGCTAATACCCAGAAGGGCTCGATATGAATCACAACTATAAGATACCCGCTTTTGGTTAAACTGCACCGCAAAATGTTGGAGTAGTTAGGAATCTAAATCGTAGGAGACAGACACTCACACAACTTCAGTTTTATATATAAAGATTACACATGCAGGATTCTTATACATACACACAGTTACACGATCACACACACACACACACACACATATTCACTGCAGCTCAGTGCAATCCACTGGTTCAGCAGTTCCTGTTGAAGTGTCCAACCCATGCCAGCATGAAAAAGAGACATTAAATGACGATGGTGATATATACATGTATATATATATATATATGTGTGTGTGTTTCGTTTTTTGGATTTGGTTTGCAAGATTCTTTATGTGAGTTCGTGTGTTGAAGCATATTCTGTTGTGTCTGGGGAGAGTCATTCTCTTTTAGTGCCCTATTATTTAACACATTCACCGGTAAAATTTCCACTTATTTAGTCTTCAATAGTCTTCAAGTCTATTGAAAAGGTTGCAAGACGCAACGAAAATTTTAGAAAATAAAAATAAGAAATAAGTGGAAATTTTAGCGGTGAGTGTTTTAAATAATAAGGCACAAAAAGAAAATGACTCTCTCCAGACACAACAGTATATGTATGTGTATATACATATGTGTGTGTGTGTGGGTACATATATATACTTTATTTAAAAGCAGCAGAAATATAACAAAAGCTGTTACCCAGAGTTTCACATCCGACAAACGGGAACGTAAAACTCTGAGTAACAGCTTTTGTTATATTTCTGCTGCTTTTAAATAAAGCATATTACTCTACTTCTGGTATTTTAGTACTCTTTTTTCCACCTTGTTTCACATTTATGTGCTTACTCCAGTGTATATATACATATATATATATATATATATATATATATTTGGGTCTCGCAGAGGTGATGCCATGTGACCAAGAACTTTGGTGATATTCTGTGTCTGAGAAGACTCATCAAGTCAAGTGATATCGTAATCATGGCCGAATGGTCTAGCATATAAAAATCTGAAGATTCAGTAAAATTGTATTATATACATATGAGAGGGATGACCACTATGTGGACAACCTTTATGCTAGAAGTAGATCCGCTATGGTCTTAGCACCAAGAAATGTTCTCAAGAACATTGGTTTTGGTTGTTTTTCTAAATATTTCTTGAGAACATTTCTTAGTGGTAAGACCATAGCGGATCTACTCCTAGCATAAGGGTTGTCCACATAGAGGTCATCCCTCTCATACGTATATATATATATATATATATATATATATATATACGTATATACTCTTGAGCACCACCAGCAAAAATATTTTTTTCCTCTGTCTTCCCTTCTCGGGATCTTTCCTTCTCCTTGTTTCCGACGAAGAGCTCCGCTCGAAACGTTAAACCTTCCTGAGCGTCAAATAATACTTTAATTGTTCCACGTCCTCACGTTGCTGTGTTTTTTTCTGTGTTTTCTTGTTTGGATTAACTACATATATATTATATATATATATATATATATACATGTGTGTGTGTGTATAAGCAGTCAGTATAATTTTGTAAACAACCAAACAAAAGCAGAAATATTATTGAACTAAGAGAAAAAAAAAATTTAATTCCAATATAATTTTGCTCCTCTTTTCACCATTTTTTCTTAGAATTTTATTCCACGTTTCTTTATTAATTCTTTATTTTTTTTTTTGTTCGGAACAATATATTTCCAAGTCCATTAACATTTCAAGAACTTCCCGGTCGTATCTTCTGAGTGAAATGGTTTTCATGCTTGTTGATGGTTGTTGTTGTTGTTGTTGTTGTTGTTACCATTTTATCCTCGACAAGAATTGTAAGGAGGTGGGCTGGCAGAATTGGAAGAACATAAAAAAAAACCAAAAAACAAACGCTTTGCAGTGTTTTTGTTCTGATTCTGTACTTTGTGAATTCGAAAACTGCCAAGGTGAACTTTGCCCTTTCATCCATCTGGGTGTTGATAAAATAAAGTACCAGTAATACTACTGGGGTCGACGATATTGACTAACTAATCCCTCCCCTCAAAAATTGCTGGCCTTGTGCCTAAATCTGAAACTATCATGTCAGGTTTTGAAAAGGTGTTGAGCTGGCAGAATCGGTAGAGCGTCAGAAAAAATGCTTTGTGGTATTTGTTCTGACTCTTTACATTGCGAGTTCAAAACCCATCGGGGCCAACATCACTTTCCATCCCTCTCTAGGGGGATAAAAATAAAGTACCAGGCAACTAGTATCAACCAACCACAATCCCTTCAGAATTATTGGCTTCGTTGCCTCAATCAGATACCAGTAATTAACAACAATCATGAGAATACTCTCGTATCTGTTTCTCATTCATTATTGCTGGACTTCAAACATTTTTCAGCATTGAGCTGTGATTTCTTCACCAAATAGTTTGGCCATGCCATTTGCTGTTAATCTCTTTTGCTTGTGTGTTCCATCCACTTGTTGAATTTTGCATTAAATCTTGGTATTTAACCTGCGTCCATTACAAATCTGGTTTGGATGCGGAAACTCTATGTAAGATGGTTGTTTTTCTATCTAGCTTTGTGTTGTGTTCTACATATATATATATGTATGTATGTTTGTATTTTGCTTAGCCATTTACAAGACTAATAACCTGGTGTAGAACTCAATATATGTGTAGTCCAGAACACAATGTTAGATGAGTATAGTGTGGTAATAGGAACAAAGGTTATGTAATGAACTCCATTGGGTTACAGTTGTTTCTGCTGTTAGACGTGGAGGACTCTTAGATGAGTACCTGGGTAATGTCCAATAGCTTCACCAGAGCTTTGAATAATGAATGAAGTTCATTACATAAACTTTGCTTTTTCTGGTGTCATCTCTTTATATGTATGTATATATGTATGTATTTATGTATGTACATACGTATGTATGTACATACGTATGTATGTCCGTATGTATGTATAATCATTGTAGCAGAGCATACTTTGAATTTCTCCAGCATCCATGTTAAAAGCATTCTTCTTACCTGCAGGAATCGTACAATTATCTAATGAGAACATACCTTCTAAAATGGCTGATGGAGAAATTCGAAGGAATTCTTTGGTACAATGGTAGAACATCTGCCGTGTTTACAGATGAAATGAGTTCATGTCCCACAAACAGCCTTCGTCTTTTTCTGTCCAAACAGTCTTCTTTTTTTTTTTTTTCTCAAACTTGCTATAATTTGTAGCTTTATCTACTACAAGTTCCACTGTCAAAAAATTATTTCCCATTTCTGATTTGTATAACATCTCATATATGTATATATATATGTATATATATGAATGTTTGTATGTACTGTATTGTTATCCATTGTTATGGCTGCTTCTTACTGTAAAGACATGTCCACAGATTAACAAAGCGTGGTGCTTATACGTTCAACGGAACTTACAATTGCAAAAGCAATGAACCTTAAAAATTCTCCATGCTTGCATATAAATTCATAATCCTACTGGACATTTTGAAGTTTCTTCAGCTGCCTCTTGTGATGTGTTTTAAAGACGAGGCTAAAAGTGTTTGCGTTTTTGTACAATTAAGATTAGTACATGTTTGTGTTTATGATTCAATGCAGTTATAAAGAAATTTCATCAAAAGGAATTGTAACAAATTCATCTGTTCTATAGCCATGATGGCTTTGGTGTTTTGTAAACAAAAAAGCATCCTGGTTGTGGACCTATATAACTCTATGCATCTTTGTATGTGATTAGTTTATTTTTTATTGAGCATTGTATTATTTTATTTATGCATATCTACATACATATATACATACATGAAGAAAAAAAAATATATATATACTAAAAATAAGATAGATATATATAGGAAAAAAAAAAAAGGTCGGCAATGCCTGTGCAGAGTTTTAGGTCCAATAAGGCTTGCACAACACCTCATAGACCCTCTCCACTCTATTGACATTATCCAGAGACAAGCCGGAGCAAGATGTCTGGTGCCAATATGAGTCGCAGGCTCAGGGATGTGGGAGCGCAGTGATCTCTAGCACAAACCAAAGATCCCCAAAATGTTCAATGCCATTCCCTGCATATCTGGTTTTATATCAGAGTGACCTTCTCCTATATATATACATATATACATACATACATACACGGAAACAAACAAACAAAACAAGTGATGTTTTGAAAACATTTAATACATACGTTTCAGATCATTACATAATATATAAGAAATATATCCCTTACACAAGATCTTCCTCAGTTAATATATTTCAAAATATTTTGAAATTTATTAACTGAGGAAAGTCTAGCATAAGAAATGTATTTTCTGTTATATATTTATGCAATGGTCTGAAATGTACATGTTAAATGCTTTCAAAATATTGTTATTTGGTTTAATTTCAATATTTTATCTGATACGACTTGATGTCAGTACAGACTAGCTTGTCCTGGCTCCATTAACATGGATATTTCCAATGAGGATTTGGAGTAATTTGTTCCATTTGACTGGAGTCAGAAATTCTGATATTGTGCATTGTTTCTAAGCATAACACAAAATATATTTGTTTTCATTTTATTTCTCTGTTGTTGCATAATTGTACACAAAACACAACCAGGCAGAAAGGAAAACAAGTATTTGTGAATAACAAGTTCAGATAACCCTGAAAATTAAGATTTGTCTTGGAAGCTAGATGTGCATGCATCTATATACATATATATATGTATATATATATATGTATATATATATATATATATATATATATAATGTAAGCAAGTTGTCTAAAAGTCTATAGGTGTTGTATATCTGCCTATAGAGTGGGTACATTATCCAAAGTGTTCAGTATTATATATCCATCACAGCTAATCTTAATAATTGGTTTCATGCTAGGGTTACAATGGAGTGTAAGGTAACAATCCAGTTATATAACCCTACGCTCATCAGAGGAAACTGATATGGAATGAAATACGGTGACTATATATACACACATACACACTAATTATTCGTGGATTAACAATGCTACCATTGCTTTCATGAAGAAGAAATTGTGCAGTGATTAAGCATTCTATCTCCATCTTAGACAAGACTGAATAATCCACAAATGAAGGATATATTTATTTATTTACCAAACCATTGCTGTGTTTAGCATTCATTCTAACTATCTGCCATTACTGTTTGAGTGTGTATGTGTGTGTGTGTATATATATATATATATATATATATATCACGTGATCACGTGACCGACCAGACCATCAGATGTTGTTACACATCGCTGGTCACAATGTGCTTCACATTGTTTTAGCCTTCGAATGACGCAACCCTGCTGGCTAAGCGAGCAGGCCAACAGAAGAAAGAGTGGTGTAAGAGTACAGCAGGGATCACCACCCCCTGCTGGAGCATCGTGGAGCTTTTAGGTGTTTTCGGTCAATAAACACTCACAATGCCCGGTCTGGGAATCGAAACCACGATCCTGCGACCGCGAGTCCGCTGCCCTAACCACTAGGCCATTGCGCCTCCACATATATATATATATATATATATATGTAGGTCCTGGGTTGATTCGGGGTTAACCACAGTAATAAGGTACTCAATACATAGCAGAGTAAAATTAATTATTATATAGAAGGAGCTTCTACAGGACTAGAACTGTTTCATTCAAGAGAAATCTTCCTGAAGATTTCTCTTGAATGAAACAGTTCTAGTCCTGTAGAAGGTCCTTCTATATAATAAATAAAATATATATATATATATATATATATATGTACATATATGTTGATTGAAATCAATAGCTGGTTGCTATAGATTTTGTAAGAATATATTCGCAGCTATTCAATCAGAATTTGAAGAATGAAGGATGACAACTTTGCCATTTAGATTACGCGAGTATGGCATGAGATTCTGCAAGATTCTGGATACGGTGAGTTATTGACAATCCATACTCTCAGTATTTAAATGGCAGAGCAGAGTTGGCATCCATTATGCAAATCCTGATTGAATATTTGCATAAAATCTACGGCATTGACTACTGATTTCTGTCAAAAGAATGTTCATCCACCCATGCAGTAGAGAGTACCATTTCCAACTGTGTCACACATATATATACATATGTATATATATACATATACATAGGTATATATATATATATATATATGTATATGCAAAACTCAACTTGTGTATGTACCATTTCCAACTGTGTCACACATATATATACATATGTATATATATATATACGTATATATATGTATATATGTATAAGCAAAACTCAACTTGTGCATACTATAGACACAAGCAATACATGAGCACTGGAATGTAAGACCAAACTTTAATTTAAAAAAAACTGCTGAAACAAAACTCCAAAAGCCCAGCAATAATAAGAACATTGTTCGAATAATTCTTATGTAGAATAAAAAAGATTAAAAAAAAAAACAGAAATGCAAAATAACAATAGGGATGATTTCATCTTCTCAATAAGACAAGCAAAGTCTTCCTGTATTGATGAATCTCACGGTTTATTGTTCCAAAGAAATTTATAAATGACTGAGGAAAGATTTAAAATATTTAATAAAAAATATAAAACTGGAGTCTATTCTTGCTTCTTGTTTTCAATAATTTGTTGTGTTTTGTCCTGGGGGGGTCGATTTGCTTGACTAAAGGCGGCGCTCCAGCATGGCCACAGTCAAATGACTGAAACAAGTAAAAGAGTAAAAGAGAATAAAGAGGTCAGTTTGTTCTTCTAAAACTTGTCAAGGACGTGCCCCAGCATGGCAGCAGTCCAGTTGTTGAGCTCAGTAAAAGGTCAAAGGAAAAGGATAGAATCCGACAACAGACAATTCCTCCGAGTAAAAATGGTTTGACAAAACTTCTGGAAGCTTGTCATCTGTTTTGTACCTGTTTCAAACCAAAATCTCAGTCTTGTAATATACTCTGCCATGGTTCCTTCTACCCAAGAATTTCATTAACCCTTTCGTTACTGTATTTCTGTTGAGATGCTCTGTGTTTCTTTCAATTACTTTAAATATAACAAAGAATTTAGTAAAATAACTTAGTTATCATTCAGCTAGTGTTAGGAACATAAACTGTGACTAAGGTTTAGTGGAAGATTTTAATTCAAAACTTATGAAATCAAGACATTTGTACTCAGAGCCAGAGCTGGTTTCAGCTGGGTTGGTACTGAAAGGGTTAAGAATTGTTTCTCTATTATATATTTTAACCCTTTCGTTACTGTATTTATTTTGAGATGCTCTGTGTTTCTTTCAATTAATTTAAATATAACAAAGAATTTAGTAAAGTAACTTAGTTATCATTCAGCTAGTGTTAGGAACATAAATTGTGACTAAGGTTTGGTGGAAGATTTTAATTCAAAACTTATGAAAACAAGACATTTATACTCAGAGCCAGAGCTGGTTTCAGCTGGGTTGGTACTGAAAGGGTTAAGAATTGTTTCTCTATTATATATTTTAACCTTTTTGTTACCATATTTCGGTTGAGATGCTCTGTGTTTCTTTCAATTACTTTAAATATAACAAAGAATTTAGTAAAATAACTTGGTTATCATTCAGCTAGTTTTAGGAACATAAATTGTGACTAAGATTTGGTGGAAGATTTTAATTCAAAACTTATGAAAACAAGACATTTGTACTCAGAGCCTGAGCCGGTTTCAGCCGGGTTGGTATCGAAAGGGTTAAGGGTA
>NC_043022.1:13772479-13817479 GCF_006345805.1 Octopus sinensis
TCCAACCTATGCTAGCAAGGAAAACGGATGCTAAACGATGATGATGATGAAAACTCATTGTGGGCAGTGCCTAGGCAGGGCTGTTGTCCAATAACTGGAGAAAGTAAATGAAAAAGAAGGGAGAAAGAGGGAATGAGACAAATAAGAATAGTAGTAATGATGATGATGATAAGGTATGCTATAAGGAAGTAAAAAAAGGCGATCGATATGATAGGTTAGCTTGGGAGGTTAAGCAGTTGTGGTTGATGAAAAGAGTGGTAGTGGTACCAATAATTTTTGGAGACCTGGGAACAGTGAGTAAAATTCTTGAGAAGTACATGGAACAAATAGGGGCTGCAATAAGGGTGGAGCATTTGTAGGAAACAGCACTGCTTGGAACCGCTCGAATACTCCGGAAGGTGCTTGAAAAATAGGGGGTGTTACCTTAGTTCACTGGTAGTGAACAGCTGATATCATTGTACATCTTAAGCTGTGCAAAGGCAATAATAATAATAATAATAATGATAATGATAATAATAGTAATGATAATAATAATGATAATAATAATAAAGTGGAAGATAGGAAACATTTAAAAAAGAAATAAATATTTTATGACGCAGGCAGCCTGTGGCTTGCCCAGACTTGAGAATTGAGAGAAGATAAGGAACAAAAGGCTGTGAAGAGGGGATGTGTGTGGGGGATTGAATGATACAGTGGGGGTGGGGCTCCTTATACTGTGAGTAATTGATTTTTATGAAGGGATTTAATGGGGGGGGCAGGGCTTATTGCTTATCATCATTGGAAGGTTCTTTAATATTCTAAAGGTCAGCAGACCCAGAGCTACACACACTCTCTCTCTCCTACCAAACATACACATAAACGCACTCACTCATACTCACACACACACACACAAATAGATATAAACTTATACATAGGGTAAGGGTGATTAGGTGATGGCCTAGGGCTTAGGGCAGGAGATCCCAGACCTTGGGAAAAAAAACCCACTTTGGTCGGCTTGTTGTAGTCGAGGGCTCTTCCTTGACGCCCGACACCACTGGGAGGTGGCCCTCGAAGTCGGTGGAAATGGAGATCTCCGGGTCCAAACTCTTGAACGGCTGCTGCTGCTGATGATGATAGTACTGATGATGATGATGATTTCTCAGTGGCTCAAAGTAAACAACAATTACAAAGATAAAGAGAAGGCATTTTGATTTATTTATTGCTGACAGGATTAGATTTCTGCTCCTTGATTCATTCGTTGATTCATTCACAAAGAAAGTATTTCGTTTGTTTGCTGCAAGGAAACAGTCAGCCTGAGAGGCCATGTACTTAGTGACCGGCATACTTGTTTGCCCTTGCTCAATCAGATATTGATCTTTGGACTATAGATAAAGGAGCAGATGTTAATGTGGGGTTTAAAAGGCTTACTTGAAAACCATGTGGTCTCAAGTGCCATCCCACCTTTGGGAAGTGTCTTTTATTACCAACGCCTTGTGAGTGGATTTGGTAAATGGAAACTGTATGGAAGCCTAACATGTGTGTGTGTGTGTGTATGTATGTGTGTGTGTGTGTATGTGAGTGTGTTATGGTTTCATTGTATTGACCAGACAGACTATCAAACGTTATATATCGCTGGTCACAGTGCGCTTTACATTGTGTTAGCTTCTGAATGATGTCATCCTGTTGGCTAGGTGGGTAGGGCCAAACATTGCCCCCTGATCGGAAGATTAGTCCATCTCAGGGAGACCCATTGACTGCTGAGTGGATTGGAACAACTTGAGACGAAGTGTTTTGCTCAAGAACACTATGTGAAACCTTGTCCAGGAATTGAACCCTCAATCTAGCATTTGTAAGTGCAATGCCCTAACTACTAGACCATGCATATATGTGTATATATATGTATATATAAAAGGCGGCGACCTGGCAGAATCGTTAGCATGCCGGGTGAAATGCTTAGCGGTATTTCGTTTGTCGTTACGTTCTGAGTTCAAATTCCGCCGAGGTCGACTTTGCCTTTCATCCTTTCGGGGTCGATAAATAAAGTACCAGTTACGCACTGGGGTCGACTTAATCCCTTTGTCTGTCCTTGTTTGTCCCCTCTATGTTTAGCCCCTTGTGGGTAGTAAAGAAATATATATGTATGTATATATGCGTTGGGCAAATTATATGATAAAATGAGGAGGTTGCAAAAAGTATTAGTCTGAGTGAAAGGTGGTAACAGAGAGAGGGTGACTTATATGAGTGAAGGTGAGAACAGCGGTGACAATGGGATGAGAACATGTCGAACAAACATGTAAATAATTTAAAAAGGAAAAAATCCTCAACGAAATATTTTGGCAAAAAATTGCACAAATCTGTCCTGGCCAAGAAGTCTATCTGACGGGGAAGGCATGCTCTGACATGAAATATATAAAAATTTATATAAGACATTCTATTGTAAAAATTGCCTGGTAACGATGTCGTGGAGACATCAAGGCAACCTTGTATTTGTTTAAGTAGAGACTTCAAACTTGAAATTTTCAAAGCCACAGTCAAACCAATTCTACTATATGGCTCAGAAACCTGGACGTTATCAAAGAAGCTTGATACGCGGTTGGATGGAACCTACACTCGCCTCCTTATGAGAGCTCAAAATCTCTCGTGGAAATGCCATCCAACTAAAATGCAAATATATGGGAAACTACCACCTGTGTCATCTCTTGTGAAAGGTAGGAGAGTCCAGTTTGCTGGACATTGTTGTAGAGCTGAAAAAGAGGCAATTTCTACTCTTCTCCTCTGGAAGCCATCTACTCGCAATGCCAGAGGGCACACACTCTCCTACCCTGATGTAATCTCCAGGGATACAGGCATCCAGCAACAGGACCTCCGTAATGCCATGATGGACCGTGAAGTCTGGCGTAGCATGGTAAATTCCATTGTCTCGACCACGGTCGAACAATGATGATGATTTGTTTATAAGACCGACTGCTTAAGACCCTGAAGTTTTTTAGTAATGCCAGTATAATAGTATAATGCAGAATTCTGTGTGTGACTTTTACCTGGGAATGTACCTTAAGAATGTAAAAATTTAAAACAAAGCTATGTAGACCTATAGGCCGACTTACGACCAGTCAGTCGGAACCAATTGTGGTCGTAAGTCAATAACGACCTGTACTAATGTTTCATTTATGATGTGCTCTTTTTCTTTCAAAGAGTTGTCTCAATGCACTGAGTCCTATTTACAAAGTTGGGCCATGCCCAGCTTTAATGTATTAAAACCGTTTGCTCTGCTAAAATTTGGGAGTGTGTAATATGCATGTGTGTGTGTCCTTTGATGCCATGAAATATGGTAGTGCCTAAGTGAAGTCTGTGGAAGATTTAGAGAAGAAATTCCAGGTGTGGAAACAAAACCCACAATCAAGAGGCTTTTTTTTGTTTTTTTTGAAATTTTCTTGAGCCCTGAGATTCATCAGACCAGTTACTCTATTTCCATGGTAGACAAGTAACTGAGATCTCAATATTCTTCTTGAATGGGATGCCAGTCCATTGCAGGTTTCAAGGCCAGCAACTGTGAGGGAATTTGGTTGACAGAAACCTTTCAGTTTTAAGGCGGCGAGCTGGCTGAAATGTTTGCACGCCGGGCGAAATGCTTAGTGGTATTTCACCTGCCGCTACGTTCTGAGTTCAAATTCCGCTGAGGTCGACTTTGCCTTTCATCCTTTCAGGGTCAATTAAATAAGTACCAGTTACGCACTGTGATTGATATAATCGACTTAATCCATTTGTCTGTCCTCTCTGTGTTTAGCCCCTTGTGGGTAGTAAAGAAATAGGTATTTCGTCTGCCGCTACGTTCTGAGTTCAAATTCTGCCGAGGTCGACTTTGCCTTTCATCCTTTTGGGGTCGATAAATTAAGTACCAGTTGCGTACTGGGGTCGATGTAATCGACTTAATCCCTTTTTCTGTCCTTGTTTGTCCCCTCTATGTTTAGTCCTTTGTGGGTAGTAAAGAAATAAGAAACCTGTCATATGTGTGTGTGTGTATGTCATTTTTTTTCCATAAATATTTAAAGAAAATTAAATGAAAATATTTAACAAAATTGAAAAAGATCAATAAAAATTCAGTCATATTATATTGATATAACTGAAACATTTGTTTGGTAAAATATTGGTTAATATTTGACACCCATAAGATTATCCACCATCTTTTCAACAACAACTTTGGGCATTTCTGTGAATTGCATCTAACACTCATGGACATGCTTAAAAAAAATTAAAAAAACAACACAGCACGCATGACTTTTGGAAACTTTTTTTTTCGCTCAGAATTACTGAAGCATGGAATAAACTATCTGCATCAGTTGTCAGCTGTTTGGACACTACATCCTTTAAAATTTCCATTCTTCCTGAAATCTGCTGACAGTACATTCGATGCCCCCCCCCATTTCTTCTCCCTTTTTTTTCTTTTGTTTTTTAAAGACTCATTCACGGTTCACTTCCTGTGTTATTCTGTGTCCTGTTCATGCAGTTTTGGTTTTTCGGATGACTTGTGGTGCACCTAAGCACTGAATACGATAAGTTCCTTATCATAACATAGCATCAATATTTGGCTGAAATTAGTGAATTTTGGCCTTAAATTTGCTATGCCCTTTCAGGTTGAATTCACTAATAATTCAGCACCCTTAATACTCAAGCTGTCAGGATCTTCAAGGGCCAACATCGACCAATTTGCCAGCCCCTGATATAAGGATGAGCTGATAAAGTCACCAGTAAAGTTGCAAGGGACGTAACTGTGGTGGTACCTCTTATTAGTGATTAGAAAGGCTGAGAAAGGGGGAGAGAAAATGGGTCTCAAGTTAACAGGAAACCCTAATTTGGTGTGTATGTGTTTGTAGGGATTGGAAAAGGGTTGAGGTAATATCATCATTATCTTCTGCAGAACTGTTAAAGCATGTCTTAAGACAAAACAATTTCAGCTTCACTTATCTAACATAAAGTTGGACATGGAGTCAGTATTATAGAAATACATTCTTCTGTGTTAGTCCACTCAACGTTGTTGTGCCATTCAAGACATATTATATTTTACAAACAATACACAATGCTTCAAGCAAATTACAATACTCTCCTATATATATATATATATATATCACGTGATCATGTGACCGACCAGACCATCAGATGTTGCTACACATTGCTGGTCACAATGCGTTTGCATTGTTTTAGCCTTCGAATGACGCCACCCCGCTGGCTAAGTAAGCAGGCCAACAGAAGAAAGAGTGGTGAAAGAGTACAGCAGGGATCACCACTACCCCCTGCCGGAGCCTTGTGGAGCTTTAGGTGTTTTCGCCCAATAAACACACACAACGCCCGGTCTGGGAATCGAAACGGCGATCCTGAGACCGCGAGTCCGCTGCCCTAACCACTAGGCCATTGTGCCTCCACATATATATATATATCAGCATTCAAGCGTGATCGTTACCGCGTCGCCTTACTAGCACTTGTGATGGTGGCATGTGAAACATTTGAGCGAGGACATCACCAGTGACTCTGAACTGGCTCCTGTGCAATTGGCACGTAAAAAGCACCATTTGGACTTAGCTGTTGCCAGTACCACAAAACTGGCCCTCGTGCCAGTGGCACGTAAAAGCACCCACTACACTCTCGGAGTGGTTGGCGTTAGGAAGGGCATCCAGCCGTAGAAACACTGCCAGATCAGACTGGAGCCTGGTTCGCCAGACCTCAGTCAAATCGTCCAACCCATGCTAGCATGGAAAGCGGATGTTAAATGATGATGATGATGATACATATATATATATGAACGTTGTAGTTCACTGGAAGCATTGTATTACAGAAGTAGAAAATGAAAGAAAAGAGAAATAAGGAAAGCTTCTAAGAAGGAAGCTCAAAGGTTTTTTTAAAACCTTTCTGCATTGTTAAAAGGTTTCCTTATTTCACATTTCATTTATTATTATACGTGTGTGTGTAAGTGTGTGCATACACAGACCCACACAATAGTATTGAACAAAGGAAATGAGTGCTTGACCCTGCATTTGGTGGATAAACATTCTATACTTGTGAATTACTAGTGCTACCAATGGTTTCTTGAGGAAAAAAATTAAATCTTCAATTACTGCTCTTTTGGTTGCTGGTCATATTGGTAGCACTGTACCGTTAGCTCCTACACGCATTTTTTTCTCTCCTTGTTTCTTTTCTGTGTATCTTTCTGTCAAAGAGCGTAGGCTCGAAACGTAAAAGACTTGTTTTATTTCTATTCCTGAGTGCCATACTAATACATTTGTTTGTTTGTACTCCACCTGCCTTTGTCTTTTGTTTATTTTCGTAAACCTTCCCGTTATACTATACATACTATATATATGCTGTGCTTGAGGAGACCTATTGAGTCAAGTACATCAACATCAAAATAAATATCAAATGGAAATTGTAGTTGTGATACCTGTGCCGGTGGCATGTAAAAAGCATCATCCGAACGTGGCCAATGCCAGTGCCGCCTTGATTGGCTTCTGTGCCGGTGGCACGTAAAAAGCACCAACTGATTGCGGCTGTTGCCAGCCTCCTCTGCTGGAGGCACATAAAAAGCAACCACTATACTCATGGAGTGGTTGGCGTTAGGAAGGGCATCCAGCTGTAGAAACACTGCCAGATCAGACTGGAGCCTGGTGCAGCGTCCTAGCTTCCCAGACCCTGGTTGAACCGTCCAACCCATGCCAGCATGGAAAGCAGACGTTAAATGATGATGATGATGATATTGCCAATACGTGCATGTGTGTTTGTCTCCCACCACTGCTTGACAACTGGTGTTGGTTTGTTTGCGTCCCCATAACTTAGTGGTTCAGCAAATGAAACCAACAGAATTAAGTACATGACTTAGAAAAAAAAAAAAGAACCCCGAAAGTACCAGAGTCGACGTGTTTGACTAAGCCCTACAAGATGATGCCCCAGCATGGCCACAATCCAATGACTGACATAAGTGAAAGATAAAAGATGAGAAAAAAAAAACAAAATTAAAAACAAACAGAAATAATTAACAGAATCTGCTTTAATAGCACAGACATTTTTGTAGATCTGCAAACAGATTGAAAAAAAAAAGGGGCTTAAAGAAAAAACAAAAAAAAATTCAGATCCAATTGTTTTGGTTTACAAAAACGTTGACATCTAATAGGTTTTTTCCTTCTTTTTGTGTCTCTTCTCGTTGGTCTGTGAAGTATTTCCCTCTGTGTCGGTCTTCTTCGCTTTCTGCCAATTCAGAGGTTTCTGTCGGTACATTGGCCAAGGAGGTAGAGTTAACTGGAAAGAGAGAGAGAGAGAGAGAGACACAGAAATTAACAGGTGCAGGGCATGGCCATGTGTGATCAAGGGTTAGCGTTAGGATGCCTTTTATTAAAGTTTGTAGCCAAAGCCTTCTGAGTGGATTTAGTAGACAGAAACAGAAAGAAGCCCTTTTATATATGAGGCGGCGAGCTGGCAGAAACGTTAGCACGCCGGGCGAAATGCGTAGCCGTATTTCGTCTGCCGTTATGTTCTGGGTTCAAATTCCGCCGTGGTCGACTTTGCCTTTCATCCTTTCGGGGTCGATAAATTAAGTACCAGTTACGCACTGGGGTCGATGTAATCGACTTAATCCGTTTGTCTGTCCTCGTTTGTCCCCTCTGCGTTTAGCCCCTTGTGGGTAGTAAAGAAATATATATGAGGGGGTGCTCAAAAGTTCTTTGCTTTAGGTAAACGAAAACACAGGAGGATCAGTTAATTAGGATTTTATCCAACATATTCCCCTCTCAGAGTCACACACTTATTGCAGCGGTCCTTCAGTTTTTCTGAGCCCTGTAAAAGAACTCGGAAAGTTGGGCCTCCAACCGGGCATTTTTCATTACCCTTAACCCTTTAGTATTTAATCCGGCCATATCTGGCCAAAATAGTTAATCTGTTTTATGTTCAAACTGACCAGATCCAGGCCCTCACACTTACCCTACAATGTTATTCTACATTAAGTAATTACACCATCAAGATCTTGAAGATATGAGATAATGCATGATTAATTCAAATCAATGGGAATCAATAGGCATTATGTTTGATAGAATAATCTGAACACTAAAGGGTCAAAGTTGCTTCTGTTTCCAGAAGCAATTGCTTAGTCCCGTGGACACTTACCCCATCTCCACTCATGGATAAGTCACAAAGGAAAGACAATACATTCACAGTATCCATGGAGCTGCATTAGGGCCCCTTCGGAATTTTCTGTAGGGGGTTTACTCCCTTAACCTTCTTTAAATACCCAGTAAATTACCCAGCAAGACAGTAGGGGTTTATTATTACCATGGTCTGTATGGTTTGTGCAGAACCAGTTCCATTCTCCCATTGTTCAAGTGCTATGAGCCCAGTAGTCATCAAGATGTAAAGAGTTATCTTCTCTGAGATGAGCAGCTAAAGAGCTGAAGGGCTTCATTTGCCCTGGGTTCATTGGGAGTGGGGTTCTGTGAGTAACTTCTTCGAGGGGGCAATTCCATGACATGCTAATTAACCCATAACTGGGTGGGTCCTAACAGGTGCTATTACTCCGGGGTCAGACTAGACCAGGAAACAATAGTGGCTAAGGGGTCATAACTGGGTGGGTCCTAACAGGTGCTATTACTCCGGAGTCAGACTAGACCAGGGAAAAATAGTGGCTAAGGGGTCATAACTAGGTGGGCCCTAACAGGTGCTATTACTCTGAGGTCAGACTAGACCAGGGAACAATAGTGGCTAAGGGGTGGGTCCACACTCCTCAAAATCTTGGGACCCATAAACCCAAGGTCCCACTATTTGATGCAGTTTCAAGTTGTATACCCAAGGACATAAGGATTTGTTGGATAATTAATTAAATAGTACTTACTAAACACGAGAGTGCAAATCCGGCTAATAATATATACATCGTCCATGAAAACTGTTGGCAGATATAACCATAGATGAAACCAACCACCTGAAATTAAAAAAGTTAAATCACAATCAACAATTAAGTTTGACAGGTAAATTGGAGTCAATTTAATTGGACTGATTAACCTCTCTCCCTAATTGTCAGGTTTTGTACCTTTATTGGAAGCAATTATTTATTAGGTTGGTGCATAATTATTGCGGCTTTTTTTCAATATATTTTATTCAACAAAAAATTTAAACAAAATGCTGAGCAGAAATCGAGGTAGATGGTGAATATGCTCCAGAATAATCATTTAAAGATGTTTTTGTTGAATGAAATTTATTGAAAAAAAGCCGCAAGAATTATGCACCAACTTAATACAATGTTGTGATTAGTCGAGGAAGAAGAGGAGGGGGCCAGTAGAAGAGGATGCTGTACTGAATACATTTTTATAGTCCTTAGTTCCGGTTTCAAATCCTGTCAGATCCAGTCGTTTTAATTTCTCCAATAAGGGATTGATAAAGTGACTATCAGTAACATATTGGGGGCTGATTCAGTCAATTATTCTGTTATTCTTTTATGCTTCTACCGTGGCCATGCGGGGGCACTTCCTTGAAATGTCAGATTTTGTTATACATCGCTGGTCACAATGCGCTTTGCATCATTTTTTAGCTGGCTCGGTGATTAGGCCAGAATTTCTGTAGTAACGGCATCAAACTTGGTATATCACGAAGACTTGTTTACTCTTAGGTGAGGAATACTTTTTACTTGTTTTGGTCATTAGATTGCGACCATGCTGGGGCACTGTCCTGAAAAATTTTAGTTGAATAAATCAAACCTAGTACTTATTCTATCAGTTCCCATTTGCTGAACTGCTAAGTTATGGGGACATAAACACACCAAAACCAGTTATTAATATATATACATTTATACGTATATATATGTGTGTGTGTGTGTGTATATATATATGACAGGATATCTTCAGTTTCCGTCTGCTAAATCCAGTCACAAGGCTTTGGTTGGCCCAATGCTATAGTACAAGACACTTGCCCGAGGTACCACACAGCCACACCTGTGCCTATATAGTATAAAGATGAATAACAGAGATTAAGGCCCAGATGTGGCTGAAAGGATGAAAGGCAAGTTGACCTTGGTGGAATTTGAACTCAGAACAAAGTGGCAGATGACATGCCGCTAAGCATTTTGCCCAGTGTGCTAACGATTCTGCCAGCTCGCCACCTTTTATAATATTAATAATAATAATAACAATAAAGATAATGAAAATAATCTTACTCCAAATAGAATTATAATTATCTGGAATGTTCTCTCCGCTTGTCTTTGGCCATCAAAGTCCTACAAAACAAAAAACAAAGGGAAACAAGTTATAATTCTTAGCAGACAAAAGCTAAGTCTTGCAGTTAAATGCAGTACAAGATGGAAGCTGGTTAAAATATCTTTATCATCGTCAGTAAAGTAACAACCAGTGAACTGGTGGTGGTAATGGTGGGTCTGCTGGTTTTTTTTTTTTTTTTTGGTTCTTATGTGTTATTGAAGAGAAAGTGAGTTGTGTGTCTGGCTTTTGCCAGCTTTCCCAGAGGGTTAGAAAATGATGTCTGTAGAAAAAAATGTGGGGAAGGAAGGAATGGGTAGCAGGAGTTTGCTTTTGTCATCATCACCATCGCCATCATCATTTTAACATCCACTTTTCGAAGCTCGGACAAGTCAAGGTGGAGTTTTTATTGAAGCAGATCTTCTACAGCTGGATGCCCTTCCTTTAGGTAACCCTCACCTGTTTCCAAGTAAGAGATTATTATTTTTTACCCCCCCCCCCCCCCATGACTAGACATATTTTCAGGGAGGACTGGAAATGAAGTTGTTTTGTTCCTTCTCGAACCATGCCTGGCTCATAAGGGCCGCTTTCCCGGTTCCCTTGGTTTATAGGTTCCTCACCTGGACGGGATGCCAGTCTGCTGCAGGTGAGCTGCAAGATGCAGGAGGAAAGAGTGAAAGAAAGTTGTGGGCAAGAGAGTCAGCAGAAGTTCACCATTACCTTCTGCTGGAGCTGCGTGGAGCTTAGGTGTTTCGTTCATAAATACACACATCGCCTGGTCTGAGATTCGAACCCACGATCCGTCGACCGCAAGTCCACTGCTCTAACCACTAGGCCATGTGCCTCCACACTGGAAATGAAGGACAGCACTTGTATGATGGAGAGACTTACATTAACCCTTTAGCGTTTAAATCTGCCATTCCTGCCCTACCTGGCCCAAATATTCTCCGTTTCATGGTGAAGCTGAACAGATCTGACTTCTCACACCTATTTTACAAAGTAATTCTACACATCATTGAAACCTCGAAGCTGTGAGATAACACAGGACTAGTTCAAAACAATTTGAATAAATAGATATTACATTTGACAGAATAATTTGAATGCTTAAGGATTACATGTCTGTGAAACACTCAACCACTTACATGTTCTTTTTGATCTCCATGTGTCCAACACACGTGGACATGCCTACAAAGTCAGAAAACAGCACAGCTCCTTCCATGACTTTCGGAAACATTTTTTCACGCTCAGAGTTGCTGAAGCATGGAACAAACTGCCTGCATCAGTTGTTGACTGCCATGACACTGCATCCTTTAAGGCCCTCATGCTTTCCGAAATCCACCGAAACTACACCTGATTGTCCCCCTTCCATACTCATACACATATGTGTATGTCATGACTCCTGCACTGTTCTTTTCCTGACGCTTGTACACAACCCTATGTACTATACATACACTTTAGATGAGTTGTAGTGCACCTGAGCACTGTACACAATGTTATATCATTATTATTAAGTACACAGCCTCACTTACAAACTCCATTTGTGACACCAGCATGGAACATTCATGTGTGATGTATAATACTAACTTTCAGTAGCAGCTTGTGTATAGGAACTGTGTGACTGCAGCACCCCCTATTTCCACTCGATATTATTGATACATTATATAATCCTTAAGTTTAATGCCAGTAGCTATCCCCTAGCTTATGAAAAAAATACAAAAATCCTTGTATAGAACTGTGTGCTTCACAGTTCCAGCGATGCGGTGTTTGGCTACTGTGCGCACGGTCACACTTTCGAGACAGGAAGCTTCACACTAGGGAGGGAGAGCACTGCGTGAACGACAGTGCCGAGTGAAAGGTAGTGTTTCTTTTTGACTCGGCATGTGTTGTGCTTAAAAACGTGTTTATATTCTTGAATTTGATAAAGTGTAGAATTAGATTATTATCCTGCTTCCAGCTACAGTGTTGCTGACAGGATTTGAAAATATAGGGCACATTTCTCCACTTCCTTATTTTGTGATTTAGGGGGGATTTTTGAAAACCATGGGGGAATTCGCAGCAGTGTTCAGTGAACAAATTAAACACACTACCCGGAAGTCACAAAAACACAAAATGATCAAGTTTATGCATAAATTTTCTTTTTATCTGTTTGTTTCCTTTTACACAATATTAAAACAATGGCTAAACATTTTCTGAAGCAGCACCCCCACTAATTTTATCTATGACCCACTACTGCTATCATTATACACAGACTGGGTGCAATGTTGCATATAGAGTATACACCATAAATGCAACTAGGTTTCCCCATACATGTTTTGTATATATTTCCGACTAGATGCTTGTCTTGATGAAAGACCAAGTGCTGTTGAGGACTTACAATGAAAAATATATTGAAGATTCCACAAACATAGGCGCAGGAGTGGCTGTGTGGTAAGTAGCTTGCTAACAAGGACAGACAAACGGATTAAGTCGATTATATCAACCCCAGTGCGTAACTGGTACTTATTTAATCGACCCCGAAAGGAATTTGAACTCAGAACGTAAAGACAGACACAATACCGCTAAGCATTCCGCCCGGCGTGCTAACGATTCTGCCAGCTCGCTGCCCTAATAATAATACCGACAATAACAATTTATTTGCTACAGGGGCATAGATGAGTGAGATTTCACAAGGATAGTCTACAATTTATGTGGTAGTTTACATAAAAGATGAGAAGAAAGAAACGGAAAAGACGGTGAAATAAGACAAAACGAAAGATTGCCACATTATACAAAGTATGTGTTCGGAAAACAGATGTTTATATGTATCGTTTACCCGAAACTTATCTTTTATGCAATTAAGAGATTTCAGCTGACGATTTGGAGTTAACTGTCAACGATCTAAATCGGTAGGGGTTTTTAAAACGGTCAGTAGTTCAAGCTAAAGGGGTTAATTAAAGGTAAATAAATAACATAAACATTGGTTTCTGCTGGAGAGGAAACCAGCTGTGGTGAGAAGAAGACGGGAAAAGGACGACAAAATTAAATGGAATTATGTTTGGATAGTTTCTCACCATATGTGTAGGGATAGATTTTATACTCTCGGGTAGAAAATCTTTGATGAAATCCATTTTTCCGTTCCGTGTGTCTAGAAATGAGGAGGACTTTGCTGGTTCGATTTTCTTTTCTGCCAGAAGTGAAAGTCTCACCGAGTTTGTGCTACGTTGAAATCTCGTAGATTCTCGTTCGGTCAAAGAACTGAAACGAGATTTGTTTTAGTATATTCTCTTGGAGAAGTTTAAGGATTTGGAATCGGTCTCCCCTCACACACACTTTTTTTTAAAGTATTTTTGTAGGTTTCACAATCTTTTACATTTGTGAGTTCAAATTTCGCCATAGGATAAATAAATGTGAAGAATCAGGGCAAAATTAAAACAAAAAAGCTCTGTGTTTGTGCGCCCGCGCGCGCTGAGAATTTATAAAACCATCGTGGTTTACTCGAACGCCGAAACGAAATAAAAAAATGGTTACTTTTTTTACTCCACTGATAAAAATACTTTCATTTTAAAAGAACGTATATTACAACAAAAGAAACAATTAAGTAACTTTTAGGTAATTAGTTTGAAAGAGCATTGAAAAATAAAACATTATTAACATGTAATGACATTACGAATGAGCAATGCTTTCATCATGAAATTATAGACGATCTTTCGATAATTATTACAAGAAAAAATAACATTCCAGTAGTTTTTTAATTACGGACATCATTAATTATACGTTTTAAAGATGCATAAGGCTCAGTAGAAATGTCGAAAACGTGAAATTAGCAAACAATATTTATTTTCGTTTCGGTATTTCGGCGTTAATCCAGTCAAGTACAGTAACCACTCTTCTGTTTCGTTCAAAATCTAAGGCCAGCACTATTTTTTAAATCTGTAATCTGCGGTGCTTAAAATATAAGGATCTAGGAAAATTAGGTTTTGGGCCCTCTAGCTAATTTCTGACTCTATTCTATAGGAATGCTGGATCTTTTCGGTTTGAACGGCAGTTTTTTAAAAATAATTTCCACATAACTAAACACTTTTAAACTTCGTATACTGGTAGAATGTGTTTATAAAACATCTTTTTCTCTTGGCTTTATTGAGAAAATTCTATAGTTTGTAAGATATTTGTTGTTTTTTTTCTTCAATTTCTTCAATTTCAACCAATCAGTGACGTCTATTAAGGTAAAAAGCATTCTGTGCCATATGAATATGTCCCTCGTTTAAGAAACAGATTGGGTTTATTTACATTTGCGAAGTAAAAAAGATACCCTTCCCTAACCCTAAAAGAGATTGAAATGCAATAGATCGATACTAGGGTTATAATTATGGGTGACAATTTCATATGACACCGCTAGAAAAAAAACTGCCGTTCAAACCGAAAAGATCCCTATCACCTTCTAAATATAAACACACACACACACATCTCTATAAATAATAAAAATGTATTTCTTTACTGCCCATAATGGGCTAAACACAGAGGGGACAAACAAACGGATTAAGTCGATTACATCGACCCCAGTGCGTAACTGGTACTTAATTTTATCTATTTCTTTACTACCCACAAGGGGCTAAGCACAGAGGGGACAAACAAGGACAGACATAGGTATTAAGTCGATTGCATCGACCCCAGTGCATAACTGGTACTTTATTTTTATCGACCCCCGAAAGGATGAAAGGCAAAGTCGATCTCGGCTGAAACTGAACTCAGAATGTAAAGAAGGACCAAATACCGCTAAGCATCCTGCCCGGCGTGCTAAATTATTCTTATTTCTTTACTACCCACAAGGGGCTACACATAGAGGGGACAAACAAGGACAGACATAGGTATTAAGTCGATCACATCGACACCAGTGCGTAACTGGTACTTAATTTTATCGACCCCCCCGAAAAGATGAAAGGCAAAGTCGACCTCGGCGGAATTTGAACTCAGAACGTAACGGCAATAATAATAAAAAACGATGCCGCCAATGTAAAGTCGGAATTTCTTTCGTTTCTCTCCAAGAGAAGCAAGATGTTGCAAGAATTGCAACCGATGTTGCAAAAATCGCAACCGATGTTGCAAGAGCGGAAGTGACGTAAAGTCTCCGCCTTCGACTTCCGCTTCGATTTCCCCGAAAAACAAAAAAAACGTCCAACGTTCATCATTTTATGTCGTCAGAATTTCTTGTCAGTTTCACAAAACAGCTGAGGAACGGGCAACAATATAATCTCTTATATATATGTATATATATTTTTATAACACGTAGCGTGTGGTGGTTGCCATTTCATAGTGTTTATTCCTATGGGCAATCCTTGGCTGGAGGTTTAATAAGCAGTCCTGTAACCTTTTATTTGAAAAAAACCAGTGTTTTTTCCTCATATTTATCACCAATGTCGACGAATCCCTTTCATTTTTACACAACATACACGAATTGTCTGCTCAGATATCACTATGATTCTAGTTTATTTCCCTATTTTTGGATATTTTCGCGAGAACCACCGACACCAGCAGCATGTTTATGATGCCATGAATAGATAGGAGACACACACACACACACCAAAAAAAAAGTTAAAAGAATATATATATATATACATATATATATATATATATATATGCAGTTCCCAAGACAGACAGACACATAGACAAGTTTATATATGTGTATATATATAAAGAGAAGAAGAAAAGTAAAAAGAAAAAATATATATATATATATGCAGTTCCCAAGACAGACACATAGACAAGTTTATATATGTGTATATATATAAAGAAGAGAAGAAAAAAAAGAGTATTATATGTATATCTCATTTCTTTATAATTGTACCTACATAACATACATACATGTATATATATAGGTGGATATATATTACATAACTAAACGGATAAAGGGGTCTCGTTAGAAAATAGTCCCCCCAACTGCATCGACACCTGGATAATTAATAATAATTATTATAATTATAACAAGTTATTGAAAGAAAATAGAGGAGAGAGAGAGAGAGTACAAGAAAAGGACAACATATATATAAATATATATATATATATATTATTTAGACGGACACTTACAGAAGGTATATATACACGCATATATATATATACACATATAAAAAGCAGAGGTACCGGAGTTTCAAAACTACAATTATGGGGGTACCGAAATTTTACCGTTGGATCAGCGAGCGGTACCCGTGTCTAAGTGAAGTTATTAGAGAATTTCAGGTAAGTCATTTTATATATGTATATATATATATATATATATAAATATCTTATATATGTGTTATATATCTCCATGTATATATCATCACTCTGGTAAGCGATTTTGCTTTCAGATTGTTGTTTTAAATGCATATCTGTGTGTACCTGTGTATATATATATATATCTGTGTATATATATATATCTGTGTATATATATATATCTGTGTATATATATATATCTGGTATATATATATATCTGTGTGTATATATATATCTGTGTGTATATATATATCTGTGTATATATATATATCTGTGTATATATATATATCTGTGTATATATATATATCTGTGTATATATATAATCTGTGTGTATATATATCTGTGTATATATATATATATCTATATATATATATATGTGTATATATATATATATCTGTTGTATATATATATAACTCTGTGTATATATATATATCTGTGTATATATATATAACTCTGTGTATATATATATGTGTGTATATATATATAACTCTGTGTATATATATATATGTGTGTATATATATATATGTGTGTATATATATATATGTGTGTATATATTATATATCTGTATATATGTATATATATCTGTGTATATATATATGTGTGTATATGTATATATATCTGTATGTATATATGTATATATATCTGTATGTATATATGTATATATATCTGTATGTATATATGTATATATATCTGTATGTATATATGTATATATATCTGTATGTATATATGTATATATATCTGTATATATATGTATATATATGTGTATATATATATGTGTATATATATGTATATATATCTGTATATATATGTATATATATCTATATATATGTGTGTGTGTGTGTATATATATATATAATATATATATATATATATATATATAGATCTGTGTATTTATATGTCGACATTGCCTGGGAACGTTTATTAAAAAATCCGGTTAAGGTGAATTGAAATGAATATAATAAGTTTTGCACTTTTATTCTCGTAGACAAACGTAGGTACATACAATCTAAAAAGGATCGATCGATTCATAAACAGACAGAAAATCGATAAATTCAATTAAATACCAATAGTCTAAGATTAAAAGCTAATGAAGCCATGTCTTGGGTGTTGTATACGGGTGTGTGTACAATATATCTGTCTTATATGGTAAACCTTGGGTGTGTTGAGAAATGTGTGTATGTGTGTACATGCACAAATATATATTCGTCAAGTTGGTGTGGTGAACTACTATGGCCTGAACTGTGTTAAATATTTGCCGATTCAAGGACCACCGATAAATTTCCTTTAAAGTTTTCTGAATTTAATTTAAAGCATAGACATTGTTATGGGGCGGGTGTGTTTCTCTAATGTGTGTGTGTGTGTGTGTGTGTGTGTAATATATATATATATATAATATATATATATATATATATATATATATATATATAGTCTGTGTGCGTTTCCTTAAATGTCAAAAGTGTTCCTCTATAAAAGAAAAAACTGCTAACTTCACGTTGTTGGCTGTTATTAATAGGAAGGCGTCGAGTTTCAAAAATATCACTACACACACACACACTTTATATATATGTGTGTGTGTGTGTATGTGTATTATTTATATATATATATATACGTATGTGTGTGTATATATGTCTATATATATATACACATATACCCAGAGTAACCCCAGAGTGTGCTTCTTCTAAAAGTGATATATATATATATATATAGTATAAATATATATTTGTATATGCCTATATGACAATCTTTTAATAGCTGCAAGATTGCCACCTATATATATATATATATATATTTACATAATATTGAGGTCTCTTTCTTTCTTTTGTTATCTTACCGTTTTATCAATATATATATTGCATTACCTCTGGATATCCTTGTTGCTTATTTTGATTATAATCACCCCATTTTGATTTATATGGATAATACCATACTAAATTCTGGTGCCTTTAACATATGTACCATATTCAACTAAATCTAAAATTTACTGAACTTAGTGTGGTGTG
This sequence comes from Octopus sinensis, assembly GCF_006345805.1. Classification (NCBI taxonomy): domain Eukaryota; kingdom Metazoa; phylum Mollusca; class Cephalopoda; order Octopoda; family Octopodidae; genus Octopus; species Octopus sinensis. The sequence goes on from NC_043022.1 coordinate 13,790,898, forward strand.
TGTGTGTGTGTATATATATATATATAATATATATATATATATATATATATATATATATATAGACACACACACACATACAGACATATGCAATCAATATAGTATATAACTCATAAACCAGGTCAGGACCGAATGACAGAAAATGGACAACAGCCATCGACCGATCAACCACAGTTTAAACTTAGGATTAAAAACACCCCAGTCCCCTCCAGAAGAAACCTTGGTACTTGTGGGATACAAGGGTCCCGAAATATTGACTTAACGACACAAGGGGCCCGACAGTTGATGAATCGATCTGTAAATTCTTGAGTGTTTTTAATCTAGTTTTTTAAATTTTTATTTCGAATTCTTTTATAGTTATTCATTTTATTGTGCTATACGATAGAAATAATTATAAAACAAAATATGTTCATATTATTGTATGGTTAAGCCAAGTATTTCGGGACCCATGCCGGGCCCCTTACGTCGTTAAGTCAATAATTCTGGACCCACGAATTCGACAGGTACCGAAACGTTTCCAAAATAAAAATTGCTAGCCTAGAATTTCGTCAAGATAACTGCTAAAGCAGTTTTTGTTGTTCATTTACCTGCTAATTTTCAAATTCTAGTTCAGTATTATAATTAAGCGAATCAGGTCAATATGTCCATTTAAATGTGTTTCGTGTTTTTCATAAAACTTCCTTAACCTCTTATAAATAATTTCGCTTTTGCTCTCTCATCCCATTTAACAAACACTTCGACATATGTGCAAGTACTCACACACACACAGACACACATATACATACATCATCAAACATACATACGTTCATATATATAAATATATATATATATATATATATATATATAACGGGAAGGTTTACGAAAATAAACAAACAATTGTATTAGTATAGCGCTCAGGAATAGAAATAGAACAAGTCTTTTATGTTTCGAGCCTACGCTCTTCAACAGAAAGACACTCAGAAAAATACATATATATATATATATATATACTATTTATTTATTATTTCGTACTTTTAGTTCTAGGTAAATGTTTTATCGTATCTTTAACTTTTTTTCTATATGGTATATCATTTAAGTATATCATTGTTGAATTGCTACATGGTGGTTCTTTAATTTATATACATGTGTGTGTGTATATGTATATATATATATATATATAATATAATATATATATATATATATATTATTCAAAGGAATTCCAACTCTGTTTTTAATGTTTTATTTATATTCTTTATAATATTAATGTAGAATATAGAATATATAGTATAAATAGTATATATAGTGTAAAAATGAAATGAAGTATTGATTGTCTTATAGAATAGATGAATATTGAATATCAAATATTAAGGGACTAGTATACTGTCTTGCATTTAAGCAGTCTTCAAGGTCCCAGGTTGTGACAGGAGTGTTTCAAATATATATATATATATGTAAAAAAATACAAACTGGGACAAGAACGCAAAACATTTAGAAGACGATACAAAAAACACGGACGGGACATTCGAAGCCTTCAATCTTCAGTCAAGAACCGTATCATCCTCGCAATTTCGGCTAGAAATTTATAACATAATATGAGGCTAAGAAGAATAAGTATCGAGGCAAAAGTTTGCTCCAATTTTAGGATAGAAATAAGTAAAAATAAGAATCTAATTAAATTACAATAAGAAAAGAAACCAATGAGTTTCGTTTTGACAATGTCGTTGGGTCACAGTAAGTGGCTCTTGGTGTTTAAGTGTGTTTAAATGACTGTTGGCTTTTGTTAAGGAAATTTGTCGCTTCTCGAGTTGTTTTAGACGATGGGTGGGCGTGGATATGCGAAGTTGTTTAAAGTGAAAGTTCAATAGTTAGGTGGAAAGCGTAACCGAACTTCCACTTGTCTACACTTGATTTAATGGCTTCAAGAGGATGTCTGAGTTACGCAAACAAAATTTGGGAGTCCAATTCATGGCCACATATCCACAGACTACATACAGGCTCAACGGAGTTTAAATATTAGAAACGGAAGATCCTTCTTGGATCATCATCATCATCGTTTGACGTCCGTTTTCCATGCTAGCATGGGTTGGACGGTTCGACTGGGGTCTGGGAAGCCAGGAGGCTGCGCCAGGCCCAGTCTGATCTGGTAGTGTTTCTACAGCTGGATGCCCTTCCTAACGCCATGAAGGAATATATATATATATATATTAAAAGCGAAATTTTGTCCGTCTGGGACCTGTGTATCGCAGTCTATATTTGCTCTATATAGACATATACCTTTTTTTAGAATCGGGGGGCTGATCCCAGGATTGAAAATCTGCCCTTCATTTGGTTATTGGATACCCAGCATTGGGATCTGATTTAAAAGTATTTGGGTTGCTATTTTTGGCAGGTAAAGCGACCGTGAGAGGTGCAAGAGTTATCTCCCTTAGCTTTTAAGTTTTACTATGGAATTTAGTGGTTCTTTATCTTTTTTAGTCATTCGACTGCGGCCATGCTGGGGCACCCCTCGAAGAATTTTAATCAACAGCCAGTTCTTTTTTATTGGTCTTTTTTACCGAACCGCCAAGTTATGTGAACGTAAACGCAGCAACACCGGTTACCAAGCGGTGGCGGGGGACAAACACAAAGTCACAATACATATATGCATACATCATCATCATCTTCATCATTTAACGTCCGTTCTCCATGCTGGCATGGGTTGGACGGTTTGACCATGGCTGGAAGGCTGCACCAGATTCCAGTTTCTTTTGGTACGGTTTTCTGTGGCTGGATGCCCTTCCTAATGCCAACCACTCTAAAAGTGTAATGGGTGCTTTAACGTGCCACCGGCATGGGCGCTATTTGCGTGACACCAGTATCAGTCATGACTGCAGCTTTGCTCGGCTTGATGGGTCTTCATCTCAAGCATGACGTAATGCCAAAGGTCTGTCTTTGCCTCTGTGAGGCCCAACCCACGAAAGGAACTCTGCCACATTTAAGCCTAATTTAAAGTAATACCATATTAGTAGGGTGCCAGTAAATGCCATGAAACCACCCCAATTCTGGGGAGAGGGTGTTTTCAAGTTAAAGAAAATGCAACAAAATGGTTCGTATTTGGTTGATTAATAATGTAATGGCAAGTGTTTATTGACCTTTTCCTTTCCTTTAAAAATCGGCACGAACTTTCCAGACAACCCAATATATTCTCTTTTACTCTTTTACTTGTTTCAGTCATTTGACTGCGGCCATGCTGGAGCACCGCCTTTAGTTGAGCAAATCGACCCCCAGGACTTATTCTTTGTAAGCCCAGTACTTATTCTATTGGCCTCTTTTGCCGAACCGCTAAGTTACGGGGACGTAAACACACCAGCATCGGTTGTCAAGCAATACTAGGGGGACAAACACGCACGCACACACATATATATATATATACATATATACGACGGGCTTCTTTCAGTTTCCGTCTACCAAATCCACTCACAAGGCATTGGTCGGCCCAGGGCTACAGTAGAAGACACTTGCCCAAGATGCCACGCAGTGGGACTGAACCCGGAACCATGTGGTTGGTTAGCAAGCTACTTACCACACAGCCACTCCTGCGCCTATATATTGATGAGTTTTATCGAGTTGTCACTCTGTCCAAATTGGCAACTCTGTTGCAGGTGGAATAAACATCAGAGTTACTCAGAGGTTTTGTGACCTCTTCCTCTGACTCCATCGCAATATCAGAAACCTTTTCGCATCATCACCAGTTTCCTAGGGTCACAAACATTTTACCCTGGGTCCCGTATGCTTGGCTTAAGTTAGGGCAGCAAATGATGGCATTAATTATAACATGAATATTATACAAGATTTAAGCTTCTTTTTTTTGTATAAATCTCTATTGGCATCACGTGTCTGCTTTTTATGCTGGCATGGGTTGGATGAGTCATGGCATACTTACATTAAATTAATGGACTACTCAGTCTATTAGTTATAACACCATCTATCTTTTACATTCTACTTGTATCTGTCGTTGGGCCACCTTGAAGAATTTTTAATCAAATGAACTGACCCTGGTAGTTTTTCTTTAACCTGGTATTTATTCTATTGATCTCTTTCACTGAACTGCGAAGTTACAGAAATGTAAACAGATGAATATGTTGACAAAGGACCGAAATATCTGGTGCCTTGCCGCACTCCAGAAGACACGTCTGCAACTGCAGAATTGATACTAGTGCTTTGATACTGATGCTGGTGCCACATGAAAAACACCCGGTACACTCTGTGGAATGGTTGGCATTAGGAAGGGCATCTGGCTTTAGAAACTGTGCCAGAAAAGACAATGGAACCTGGTGAATCCCCCCAGGCTTACCAGTTCTGGTTGAACCATCCAACCCATGCCAGCATGGAAAACAGATGTTAAATGATGATGATGATAATGATGCCCTTGATGTTAATTAGCCATTATCTGTTTTTCGAGTGAGGGACCTCTTATTCTACGTGGCTTTGAAGGCATGAAGCAGGCAGGTGGTTTATTGATGGGAGAAATGCCAATGAGAACAACGCTATGAAGAATGTGAAGGCATTTGCCTCCATCTATCTTCTACACTTTCCCAACCTCCCCAGCACCACCTCCTCCTCCTCATCATCATCATCAATATAAGCACTTCCCTCCAGTTATCGCTACCACTTCAACTCATGCTGATGTATCCAGCTCTACTCCTCCTCTTCCTGCTGAGTTTGCCACTTCATGTTTGTTGTTACCACATCATCATCATCATTTAACGTTCACCTTCCATGCTGGCATGGGTCGGGCAGTTTCTCACGAGCCTAGCTGGCCAGACAGAAGCCTGCTCCAGGCTTCCGTAACTGTTTTGGCAGGATTTTCACAGCTGGATGCCCTTCCTTACACCAACCAGTCAGCAGAGTGATCCAATAGGTGTCGCTGTGTAGTTAAAAGGTTGGGTTCCCAACCAAACTCCAATGCATTCTGTAAAGTGTTCAGTAAATAAGCCGAGACTAGGGTCAAGAAACCCCTTCCATCTGTCTAGAGATACTCCTCTTATTACTAGCAGCAAGGCCACCTCTCTGGTGCTGGTGCCATGATAAACTGTACCCAGGACATTCTGTAAAATGATTGGTGTTAAGTAAGGCGTCAAGCTACAGAAACCCACTGCACACTACCTTGGGCAGGTGTCTTCTACTATAGCCCAAGGCCAATCAGTGCTTTGTGAGTGGATTTGGTTGACAGAAACCGAAAGAAGCCTGTCACACGCACACACAGAAGGAGTTGGGGTATGTTTGTTATTTCTTTATTGTCCACAAGGGGCTAAACACAGAGAGGACAAACAAGGACAGACAAACAGATTAAGTTGATTGCATCGATCCCCAGTGCGTAACTGGTACTTAATTTATTGACCCTGAAAGGATGAAAGGCAAAGTCGACCTCGGTGGAATTTGAACTCAGAATGTAGCGGCAGACGAAATATCGCTAAGTATTTCGCTCGGTGTATTAACGTTTCTGCCAGGTCACCGCCTTTCCTTTCATGAGGGTATGTTTGTGTCTCCTTGTCTTGACATCACATGGGAGTTGTAAATGAGCCTCAATGTCATACAAGCAGTGTCATTCCTTTCCATTATTCTGTGAAACCATGTCTGGCCATGGGGAAATATTCTTTTCTACTCTAGGCACAAGGCTCGAAATTTTTGGAGAAGGGTGCCAGTCGATTAGATTGATCCCAATATGCAACTGGTACTTAATTTATCAACCCCCGAAAGGATGAAAGGCAAAGTTGACCTCAGCAGAATTTGAACTCAGAACAACGTAAAGACAGATGAAATACCTATTTCTATTTCTTTATTACCCACAAGGGGCTAAACATAGAGGGGACAGACATAGGTATTAAGTCGATTACATCGACCCCAGTGCGTAACTGGTACTTAATTTATCGACCCCGAAAGGATGAAAGGCTAAGTTGACCTCAGCAGAATTTGAACTCAGAATAACGTAAAGACAGATGAAATACCTATTTCTATTTCTTTATTACCCACAAGGGGCTAAACATAGAGGGGACAGACATAGGTATTAAGTCGATTACATCGACCCCAGTGCGTAACTGGTACTTAATTTATCGACCCCGAAAGGATGAAAGGCTAAGTTGACCTCAGCAGAATTTGAACTCAGAATAACGTAAAGACAGATGAAATACCGCTAAGCTTTTCCCCCAGCGTGCTACTGTTTCTACCAGCTTACCACCTTGGCCATGGGGAAATATTACCTTGCTTGGAAACAGGTGAGGATTGGTGACAGGTAGAGGTATCCACCTGCAGGGAACCTACCTCAATAAACTCCACCTGATCCATAGAAAAATATAGAAAATTGGATGTTAAATGATGATGGCGAGTATTTTATTTTCTTCTCCTTCTTCTTCCTTTTCAGATTCCAGTATTTGATAACTTATATTTGGACATGAATGGCATCATCCATCTTTGTTCCCATCCGGAAGATGATAATCCACATTTCAGAATTACAGAGGAGGACATTTTTATTCATATTTTTCAGTACATAGAAGTAAGTTGCTTCTTTTGTAATTGCATACACACACGCACGCACCAAGAACACACACACACACACACACACACACACACACACACATGCATGCACCGACAGGTGAAGAGAAGAGCATCCATTCACAGAATTTCTCTCTCAAATAATTCCTTGTCTGACCCATGCTAACATAGAAAAAAAGAACATTAATTAAATGACTGAATGAATAGATACATGTGTGTGTAACTACTTGGATTTTAGGTATAGGTCTTTTACTATGTTGATTAACCCTTTAGTGTTCAGATTACTCTTAAATGTAATACTTTTCCACTCAAATTGTTTTGAATTAATCATGCATTATCTTATAGCTTTGAGGTTTCAGTGATGTGATTGTTTATTTATAGAATGATATTGTAGGGTGGGTGTGAGAGGCTAGATATGGCCAGTTTGAATATAAAACATGTAGGATATTTGGGACGGATATGGCCAGTTTAAACACTAAAGGGTTAAAGTATGGAGAGTGAACAACATGATTGCAGAATGCTGAAAGCACGAGTTTCTGTTGGGCTGGTCATGTTGCAAGGGTCATAGAAAACAGGTGACCCATGCAGTTGCTGAGTGGTATCCAAGAGATGAGAAAAGGGCCACTCAGAAAGCCACCACAATGATGGGAAGATGATTTACTGTACTTTAATGTGTATAAGGAACCCCCTAATTTCTTGGGTTTAAAATTTGGAAAAAGGTTTTGTAAGGGATTATGATACTATCCTTGTATAAGAAACTCCCATATTTTTTAAACCTAATTTTTGACAAAAAAGGGTTTCCTACACATTAAAATACGGTACTTAAATGATTTGGGCCAAAATGGAAAAGCACGGCACATTCAAGTAAGAATTGGAAATGCATTGTGGCTGATAGTTGGGTCAGTACAGTGATATTATACTAACAAAATATGGTATTTTATGCTTTATAAAACATACACTCGTTTCATCTACTTACTGCCAGGATTACGTAACTGCTTGTTGAAACATTTTATCAAAACACCTCTTCAGTGTTGAGCAAAAAAGAAATCCTGGGTTGGTGTTAACTGGAAGAGGTTGTGTGTTTCCTGTTCTCATTTACATTCCCTCTCTTGTTCACACACACACACACACACACACATCCTCTCTGATTAGTCTTTTGTGATATTTATCTTTCTGTGTTCCAGTTTTTATTCCAAATGATTAAACCATGTAAAGTCTTCTTTATGGCCATTGATGGAGTTGCTCCTCGAGCAAAGATGAACCAACAAAGAGGGAGACGATTCAGGTGAGTTCCAGCATCGATAGCAACGTTTAACACAAAACAACAATCGCCAACGACAAAAACAAAAAAAGCAACAACTTTAAGAACTTTATTTTATGTAAGAGAAAAAAAAAAAATGAGAAATGAAATATGGATGTGCTTCAGCTAGATCAGACATAATCTTAAACCAACCACCTGTACAGCTCTCACCTGTAATATTACATAATTATAAAATATTATATTACGATATACAGATGCAGGTGTTGCAGTATGGCTAAGGAGTTTGCTTCACAGTCTGGTGGTTTTAGCTTCAGTGCCATTTACATTCGACGGATATTTGTCCTCATCTTGTTTGTTTTCGGCTGATATACCCTTTCAGAAGGATAGGAAAATATTAGATTCATAAGCCCTAAAAATCACTCCATATTTGCCCACGGGCATATGGCGTAGTGGTTAAGAGCACGGGCTACTAACTCCAAGATTCTGAGTTTAATACCAGGCAGTAACCTGAATAATAATAATAATAATGATAATAATAATATCAAAAAATACCTTAGGAATGAGAACCCAGGTTTGAAATTCCCCCAAGACACCTGATGAAGGCTGGAGGGTACATCAGCTGAAATTCTGTGTTAACAACAAACAAGATGAGGACAAATATTCATCAAATGTAAACAATGTAAATAATGTAAAGGGTTGTGTTCTTTATGGTTGTTTATGGATTTGTCTATGTGTACCTTTGTCATTGTGGAAAAGAATATACTGGTGCATATGTGTTTGTGTATGCATGTGTGTGTGTGTGTGTATATTTGTATGTGTGTGCATTTGTATTGCCATTTTTTCCACCATTCTTCCTTCGTTTCAATTCCCAGGTCTGCCCGTGAAGCTGAAAATTTGATAAACCAAGCCAAAGAGCGTGGTGAAGTGTTGCCAACAGAAAAACGATTCGATTCAAATTGTATTACACCAGGTTCGTTGAATTTCTTTCATCACCATCTTTCCTTTCTGTCTGGGGGATGGAAACTGTATAGAAGTCTGTCGGGTGGGGTATAAAACTGCATTTAAAAAGACACAGCCATTTCCCACACTGATTCCACCTGAGAATTACATTAAGGGTACATGCGGCTGTAGAATATTCAACCATTTAGATGTTAACTCAGGAGCAGGTAATTCAGTTGAGATCAAACAATTGAATCTTTATCTTTGAATGACGGCGAACCAAAGATCCACTGTATGTCGCTGTGGAATGAGACGGTCGAATGCAGCTGTTTGGATGCTGACAATTTGGAATGGCTGACTGGACGTTCAGTCTGTTTTGGTGACTGTGCTTTTTGGGTGGTGCTGGAGACAAAACACACACACACACACACACATGCATGTATATTTAGACATATACACCTACAGAGAGAGGGAGAGAGAGACAGCAACTTTGCAATTTGTCAATTAAACCCGATTGACCTAAACGCTTTCCCCTCTTCTTATATACATAAAAAGAAATATGCTCGCACACATATGGCGTTAGGAAGGGCATCCAGCTGTAGAAACTCTGCCAGATCAAGATTGGAGCCTGGTGCAGCTATCTGGTTCACCAGTCCTCAATCAAAATCATCCAACCCATGCTAGCATAGAAAGGTGTAGTGTTGGCGAATCTCAGGAAGCATGGAAGTTTTGAAGGATGCAGTGCTCTAACAATTGATGCTGGCAGTTTGTTCCATGCTTCAGCAACTTTCAGCGTGAAAAAATGTTTCCTGAAGCCATGGAAGGATCTGTGCTGTTTTCTGACTTTGTAAATATGTCCACGGGTGTTAGACGGGTGGAGTTTGAAAAGGTGCTCAGAGTTATACATGTTAGAATACAGTAATCCGAAACAATGTGAATAAGCTTGAGATTTGACAGAGTAATCTGAATGCTAAACGGTTGAGATGCTAAAAATATGTTTAAATTGTTTTCTGTTCATCTAATTCTTCTCTCTGTTACAGGAACTGAATTTATGGTGAGGTTACAGAAACAGCTACAGTTCTTTGTTACACAGAAAGTCTCTTCAGACCCTCTTTGGAAAGGAGTCGACATCTACCTCTCTGGACATGAGGTTCGTTCTCTTACCTTTTCCACCTGTTATGTTTGCTTTGTTTTATTTCATTTTACACCAGTGCAGGTGGCACGTAAAAAGCACCAATCCGACCGTGGCCGTTGCCAGCCTCGTCTGGCACCTGTGCAGGTGGTACGTAAAAAGCACCAATCCGACCGTGGCCGTTGCCAGCCTCGTCTGGCACCTGTGCAGGTGGCACGTAAAAAGCACCAATCCGACCGTGGCCATTGCCAGCCTCGTCTGGCACCTGTGCAGGTGGTACGTAAAAAGCACCAATCCGACCGTGGCCGTTGCCAGGCTCGTCTGGCACCTGTGCAGGTGGCACGTAAAAAGCACCAATCCGACCGTGGCCGTTGCCAGCCTCGTCTGGCACCTGTGCAGGTGGTACGTAAAAAGCACCAATCCGACCGTGGCCGTTGCCAGCCTCGTCTGGCACCTGTGCAGGTGGCACGTAAAAAGCACCAATCCGACCGTGGCCGTTGCCAGCCTCGTCTGGCACCTGTGCAGGTGGCACGTAAAAAGCACCAATCCAACCGTGGCCGTTGCCAGCCTCGTCTGGCACCTGTGCAGGTGGTACGTAAAAAGCACCAATCCGACCGTGGCCGTTGCCAGCCTCGTCTGGCACCTGTGCAGGTGGCACGTAAAAAGCACCAATCCGACCGTGGCCGTTGCCAGCCTCGCCTGGCACCTGTGCAGGTGGCACGTAAAAAGCACCAATCCGACCGTGGCCGTTGCCAGCCTCGCCTGGCACCTGTGCAGGTGGCACGTAAAAAGCACCCACTACACTCACAGAATGGTTGGCGTTAGGAAGGGCATCCAGCTGTAGAAACGTTGCCAGATATGACCGGAGCCTGGTGCAGCCTTCTGGCTTCCCAGACCCCAGTTGAACCATCCAACCCATGCTGGCATGGAGAACGGATGTTAAACGATGATGATTGATTATATGCTTGTATTTGTGTGTTTGTGAATATATATCATCACCACTAGCTGTTACACAGATCTGTCTTCCCTCCCGGTGTGGCTTGGATGGTTTTTGATAGGACCCTGCAAGTCAGATAAATGTGTACAGCATAGTAAAGAAAGAACAAAGTGGCCCCTATTTTATATTTCATAGAAAAGCAAAGTCCCCTTTGCTGTGTGATTTGTTTAATCTTTCATAATCGTTTGTTTTCTTTTCAGACTCCTGGTGAAGGAGAGCACAAAATTATGGATTACATTCGGTCGTTACGCTCCAAGCCTGATTATGATCCAAACACACGGCATTGTGTGTACGGATTAGATGCAGATTTGGTGAGTTGGAAATCCTTTGCAGAAATTTTGTACCGAATTAACCTGAGTTGTTGTTAAGATGTTGGATAGAACATCACATGGATGCTTGTTCTGTTTCTCTACAGTTCTAAACTTTGCCTTTCATTTCTTCTAGGGGTCGATCCAAAAATTTAAAAAACAAAAAAAAGGACCAATCCAGGGGAATGAATTGGTGGAACTGTTAGATGGCTGGGCAAGATACCTTGTGGTATTGGGTCTGGCTCTTTGCCTACTTGGCTGAAAGACAATCTGTCACCATCATTTGGCTCCTTGTGTATCTTTAGCAGAGTCCACTCTGTTGTTACCTGGTTTAACACCCCTGTCTGCTCCTTGGTAACTCTGTTGTTACCTGGTTTAACGCCATTGTTTGGTATTTTGGTATTGTGAACATATATTGTGATTGTTACCAGCGTCGCCTTACTGGCACTTGTGCCGGTGGCATGTGAAAAAACATTCGAGCGAGGTTGTTGCCAGTGCCGCTGCACTGGCTCCTGTGCAGGTGGCATGTAAGAAACACCATTTGAGCGTGGCCGTTGCCAGTACTGCCTGACTGGCCCTCGTGCAGGTGGCATGTAAAAGCACCCACTACACTCTCGAAGTGGTTGGCATTAGGAAGGGCATCCAGCTGTAGAAACTCTGCCAGCTCAAGATTCGAGCCTGGTGCAGCCATCTGGTTTGCCAGTCCTCAGTCAAACTGTCCAACCCATGCCAGGATGGAAAGCGGACGTTAAACAAAGATGATGATGATTATGATATTTTGGTTTAGAAGGCAGTGAACTGGCAGAATCGTTAGCACTCTGGGCGAAATGCTAGGCGGTATTTCACCTGTCATTATGTTCTGAGTTCAAATTTCACCGAGATCGACTTTGCCTTTCATCCTTTCAAGGTCAATAACTTAAGTACCAGTTGGATACTGGGGCCAATCTAATCGACTGCCCCTCTTGCCCCAATTACAGGCCTTGTTCCTAGAGTAGAAAAAAAAATAAAGTTTGGCTTAAATTTTGTTGCAATCTTTTCCCTTATCCTTCCATGTTGGTATCCCTGTTTGTCTTTCTAAGCTGTGTTTTCTCTCTTTATTTATTTTTTTTTATGTTTTCAATTTGTAGATTTTACTAGGGCTCACTTCCCATGAACCCCACTTTTCTCTGTTGCGGGAAGAAGTTCGATTTGGTGGCAAAAGGGACAAAACAAAACGGTATTGTTTTATTTTATTTTTTATTTATCTATCTAGTTTCAGCTCACAAGCTGTGGCCATGCTGGGGCACCGCCATGTTTGTTTTGTTTTTTTTATTTGTTCATTTTATTCTTTCCTATTTTTATAAATTTTTTCATCTACGTTTTACTTGTTTCGTTTGACTGCGACCATGCTGGGGCACCATCTCGAAGTGTTTAGCTGAACGAATCGACCTCAGGACTTAGTTTTAAGCCTAGTACTTACTCTCTTGATCTCTTTTGCCAAACCATTAAGTTATCGAGATGTAAACAAACCAACACTGGTTATCAAGCAGTTGTGGAGCGCGCACACACACACTCATATTGAGAGAAAGATGACTGAAAATGGAATGTTATGATATTCTTTATTTAAAATCACTACAGTAGTTTCAACACATTTTTACACCTGTAGTACACAGGTGAGATGTTATGTAATCATTATCATCCAACCATGTGGAGGCACGTGGCTTAGTGGTTAGGGTGTTGAACTCATGATCGTAAGGTCATGGTTTCGATTCCTGGACCGGGCGATGCATTGTGTTCTTGAGCAAAACACTTCATTTCACGTTGCTCCAGTCCACTCAGCTGGCAAAAATGAGTAACGCTGCAATGGACTGGCGTCCCGTCCAGGTGGGGAATTTCTACGCCAATGAAACTGGGAAACCGGCCCTTATGAGCCTGGCATGGCTCAAGAAGGAACATTTATTATTTTTTTTATCATCCAACCAAAGTGTAAAATGCTTCTCCTCAGGTGATTGTTTTAAATAAGTCCTTCATCAGATCCTATTGTCATTTTACTCAGAATGGGGATGCACACCCAATGTAGTATGTCATTTCCAGGAATTTACATACAAAACAGAAAACGACAGACAGGTTTTAATTTTTTACTTTTATTGTGTAGATGCAGGAGTGGCTGTGAGCTAAAAAGCTTGCTTACCAACCAGATGGTTCTGGGTTCAGTCCCATTGCGCGGCACCTTGAGCAAGTGTTTTCTACTATAGCCTCAGGCCGACCAAAGTCTTGTGAGTGGATTTGGTAGATGGAAACTGAAAGAAGCCCGTTGTGTGTGTGTGTGTTTGTTCCCCCCACCCCATCAACACTTGACAACTGATGCTAGTGTGTTTATGTCCTCGTAACTTAGCGGTTCGATAGAATAAGTACTAGGCTAACAAAGAATGAGTCCTGGGGTCGACTTGTTCGACAAAAGGCGGTGCTCCAGCATGGCCGCAGTCAAATGTCTGAAACAAGTAAAAGAAAGAAAAGAAAGTCAATCACGCAGCGGCTGTGCGTGTGTATACACACGAGTATGTGTGTTTATGCGTATACAGTCATTTGTGGTTGTGTGGTTGAGAAACTTGCTTCCCAACCATGTAGTCTTCGGGTTTGAGATTCTGTCCCATAGTGCAACATCTTGGGCAGGTTCTACTATAGCTCTGTGCTAACCAAAGCCTTCTGAATGAATTTGGTAGACGGAAACGAAGAAGCCTGTCATGTGTGTTTGTGTGTATCCCTGTCTATATATCACACGATGGTTGTAAACGAGCATCATTGTCATACAAGCGAGGTTGTTTGTTTCCAGTCTTCTTTGGTTTCATGAAGGGCATCCAACCATAGAAAAACCATCGCAACAAATTCCATCTGACCCATGCAAGCATAGAAAGCGCACGTAAAATAAGGCGCAGGAGTGGCTGTGTGGTAAGTAGCTTGTCTACAAACCACATGGTTCCGGGTTCAGTCCCACTGCGTGGCATCTTGGGCAAGTGTCTTCTACTATAGCCTCGGGCCGACCAAAGCCTTGTGAGTGGATTTGGTAGACGGAAACTGAAAGAAGCCTGTCTTATATATGTATATATATGTATGTGTTTGTGTATCTGTGTTTGTCTCCCTAGCATTGTTTGACAACCGATGCTGGTGTGTTTACGTCCCCATCACTTAGCAGTTCGGCAAAAGAGACCGATAGAATAAGTACTGGGCTTACAAAGAATAAGTCCCGGGGTTGAGTTGCTTGACTAAAGGCGGTGCTCCAGCATGGCCGCAGTCAAATGACTGAAACAAGTAAAAGAAAGATCATATACCTCTGTAAAGACAGACACAAAACCTTCAACTTTGCAACCTTCATTTAGTTTTGTTTTTCTGTTTTCCATTCAGTCCCATGACGCCGAAAGAGACCACATTTCTTTTGCTACATTTATCTCTGATGCGAGAATATCTTTACTTTGAATTTGCAGATTTAGAGGTAAGTGATACTCGTTAATCTTTTACCCTTAAGTTTATCCCCTCACTGCTCTGTTCTGGATTCAGACCTCAGAGTTTCAAAACAAAAATCGTATTTTATTCCCTTACTGCATTGTTTACACCATCCTTGTTTCTCCCCTCAATGCCTTGGTTTTAGATTTAAGTCAGTTTCCAAATAATCCTAATTTTCTCATCACTGTCTCATTTGCTATCTTGATGCTCTAGATTTAAACCTTAGGGCTTCTAACTGAATTCCCATTTCATGGTACTACTTAAATACAGAGGTCCCAACACATCTACGTAACCCTAACCCTAAACCCTAATCCTGAAACTAACCCTAAACCTAAAACTAACCCTAAAACTAACCCTAACCCTAAAACTAACCCTAAAACTAACCCTAACCCTAAAACTAACCCTAAGCCCTAACCTTGAAAATAACCATAACCCTAACCAGTGTGTCCTGTGAAAACATCATTACATCAATGTGTTGGGACCTCTGTATTTAAGTGGTGCCCATTTCACTCTCCACTGCTTAATTTACACAAACTTTGTCCCTTTATTGCCTTGATGCTCTTGTATTAAATCTCACTAAATTATCTTATTCCATGTTCACTGATATTTTACATGTTCACCGTAATGTTACATTTCATGTTTTCTTTTTTGTTTTTAATCCCCTTTTCCTCCTTCTTTTAATCCCTCAGCACAAATTATCTTTTCCCTTTGACCTCGAGCGGATCATCGATGATTGGATTTTCATGAGTTTTTTAGTGGGGAATGATTTCATCCCTCATCTGCCACACCTCCACATTCACCAAGACGGTCTGCCTTTTCTGTGGCAGACCTACATGCAAGTACTTCCTACATGTGATGGTAAGTCAGCCATCTAATTCTTCCTCTCTCCATTCATGTCATGCATGTTGTTTTTGTTGTTCTTGCTGTTCATCCCTAGGTGAATGCTGAATGACCGACCTATGAAATATTTCTTGTAATATAGGGTGTTCAAAAAATCTCTCCGCAGTAAGTATTTAATGGTTTTCGGGTGATTCTTGTACAACAATCCTTTGCTCCCCAGGCAAAAAAAGTCTAGTGGTGTTAATCAGGTGATCTTGGTGGCCAAAATCCCTTCGAAATAATCTTGAAGTATCACCATGGTGATGCGCAGGATGAAAAAAGAATTCACTACGGAGAGACTTTTTGAACACCCTGTATAAGGGAAGTGAGTTAAAAGTTGTTTGGTATGTGTCACGACCCCTTTGTTTTTATGTGCTGGCTCTGCCTGACTTCAGGACTTGGCTATGCCTCTGCACCCTTAAGTATTTGAAGTCGCTGATCTCCTTGAGTTGTGTGCTGCTGTAGGAGCAAACAGGCAAATGGTATTCATCTTCAGTGATGGTCATGTATTGTTTCTTTATTGCCCACAAGGGGGCTAAACATAGAGGGGACAAACAAGGACAGAGAAAGGGATTAAGTTGATTACATCGACCCCAGTGCGTAACTGGTACTTAATTTATCAACCCCGAAAGGATGAAAATAAATAAAGTACCAGTTTCGCACTGGGGTCGATGTAATCGACTTAACCCGTTTCTCTGTCCTTGTTTGTCCCCCCCCCCCATGTTTAGCCCCTTGAAGGCAATAAAGAAATATATTAGGTTTGGTAATCTGTAGTTTCAGGTCATGTGTTCCTGTCAATAATATCAACGCTGCTGGGTATTCTACCCCTTCAACTAGGGTACATTACCAAACCTAATAGAAGGATAGCAGAGATCCCTGGTGCAGTATTAAGAGACGCATCTTGGTTATAACCACATGAAGAAGAAAGAAAACTTTTTTTTGTATGGAAACTGTCCTTCCAACATTTTCCTCTTGTCAATTGCTAAAGATTCTTTCAATTTTTTTTGTTTTCCTTTTCTTCACAGGTTATCTCACTGATGCTGGCAGTTTAAATTTGGAAAGATTCGAAAAGTATATCACTGCATTGTCAAAGGTGAGCAGTAAACAGAAAGCCTGCTAGTAAATGTATGATTGCGTGTGTGTGCGTATGTTAAAATGTAAATAACAGTGACATGCAAGAGGCACCCGTGCCAGTGACATGCAAGAGGCACCCGTGCCAGTGACGTGCGACAGGCACCTGTGCCAGTGACGTGCGACAGGCACCCGTGCCAGTGACGTGCGACAGGCACCCGTGCCAGTGACGTGCGAGGGGCACCCGTGCCAGTGACGTGCGAGGGGCACCCGTGCCAGTGACGTGCGAGGGGCACCAGTGACGTGCGAGGGGCACCAGTGACGTTCGAGAGGTGCCAGTGACGTGCGAGAGGCCCCGTGCCAGTGACGTGCGAGAGGCACCCGTGCCAGTGACGTGCGAGAAGCACCCGTGCCAGTGACGTGCGAGAGGCGCCAGTGACGTGCGAGAGGTGCCAGTGACGTGCGAGACACCCTCATGTTGTTGATGTGCAAGAGGCACCTGTGTCAGCCAAACATTTAAGGCACCCATACCAGTGACATGTAAAAGAGTCCTGATACATTCTATGGAATGATTGATGTTATGAAGGATATCCAGCCATGCAAACCAAATCAAAATCCGACTGGAGCCTAGTGCCTGCCTCACCAGTTCCATCCAAACCATCTAACCCATGCCAGCATGGAAAATGAACGCTAAACAATGATGATGATGTGAAAATACCATTAATCCTTCTTTTGAGTTCTCTTCACCGTTCTTTCTCTTGTAGGTAGACTTTGAAAAATTCCAAGAGACTACTGCCAATGCCAAGTGGCTGTCAGCTAAATCTACAAGAGGTCGACCAACCCGGCCAAAAGAAATTTTTAACGAACCTTCTTCATCGCATAAAAACAAGGCGAAATATGTAAGTTTTGTTTGTTTTAGAGGAACATCCACTTTTTTGTATTCAGTATTTCCATATTTATTATTATTATTATTATTATTATAAAAGGAGAAAGGGGCTCTCTACCCCCCTTTTGACCAGGCTCTCGTTGGCTTTTATGGGTTTTTCCACCAGGAACCTTTCGTAACGCCTCCCCCTATTGGGAGTTTTTCGTTGTTATATTATTTGATTGTTACACTGTTTTTTACACGATTTTTTTCACAAACGGACAAAACCCTTTGTAACCTTTCGTCCTGTTTTGTCCCTTTATGTTTTCTAATCATGTGTGTCAGCCCTTGTGGGCAATAAAAAGAATTATTATTATTATTATTATTAATTGTTTGTGAAGGCAACAAGCTGGCAGCGTCGTTAGTGTGTCGGACAAAATGCTTAGTGGCATTTCTTCTGAGGTTTGCAGTTCAAATACCAGCAAAGTCGACTGTCGATGTTCGTTCTTTTGGGGGTTCAGAAAATAAGTACCAGTTGAGTACTGGGGGTCGATGTAATCGACTGACCCTGTCCCTCCAAAATTGTTGGTCTTGTACCAAAATTAAAAAAAAAGATTTAACTAAAACTGTCTGTAAAAATTCCATGCTACCACTCCCCCCTCCTCGTCATCATTGCGATCATCATCATCATCATCATCACCAGCAGCAGTATCACCATCATTACAATTATCATAATCGCACCATCATTGTCTTCATCACTGCCCTGTCCTCACCATCATGATCGTCGTCATCTGCACAACACCACTACTACCACAATGACCACCACCACAACCATTGCCTTCATCACCATTGTCATTCCCATTGCCACTATCACCATCAACATCATCATAATCACTATATACAATAGCAGCAGCATCTTCACCATCCTTACAACCACCACCACCACGAATGGCACCACATGCATTTCTCTCTGTTATTTCCAATTTCTGTGTATTGTCGTTGTCTTTATATGCAGCTGCCTGTTTTAACTTCAGCAAGAATTTGAATGTCTGAAGGCGGCGAGCTGGCAGAATCGTTAGCATGCTGGGCGAAATGCTTAGCGGTATTTCATCTGCCGTTACGTTCTGAGTTCAAATTCCGCCGAGGTTCACTTTGTCTTTCATCCTTTCAGGGTTGATTAAATAAGTACCAGTTACGCACTGGGGTCGATATCATCGACTTAATCCCTTTGTCTGCCTTTGTTTGTCCTCTCTGTGTTTAGCCTCTTGTGGGGAGTAAAGAAATAGGTATTTCGTCTGCCGCTACGTTCTGAGTTCAAATTCTGCCGAAGTTAACTTTACCTTTTATCCTTTCGGGGTTGATAAAGGAAGTACCAGTTATGCACTGGGGTTAATGTAATAGACTTAATCCGTTTGTCTGTCCTTGTTTGTCCCCTCTGTGTGTAGCCCCTTGTGGCAAGTGAAGAAAGAAGAAACGTTAGCACGTCGGGCGAAATGCTTAGCGGTATTTCGTCTACTGTTACATTCTGAGTTCAAATTCCACCGAGGTTGACTTTGCCTTTCATCCTTTAATAAATAAAGTACCGGTTATGCACTGGGTTCAATATAATTGACTTAATCTGTTTGTCCTTGTTTGTCCCCTCTATGTTTAGCCCCTTGTAGGCAATAAAGAAATAAGAATTTGAATGCCTGTCATCATCAGCATCATTATCAGCATCATCATTTACTACTTCTTTCTATTTTATCTGCAGCGAGAGCTTGAAGAATTTCTGATGAATGACAGTGAATACGATGGCGAATGCCTGGAGGATAATTATGCCGAATCCAAAGTTTCAGAAGGTAAGAAGTGGAATCGGCACCGGTTTTGGTTCTGGGATTGGATCCATTGTAATTGTTCCACGAGGAGGGTATTTTGGCATTTTAATCCAGGCGTTTTCAGATACCAGTCTGTCTCCGCCATCAGAACTTTGAAAAATATTAAGGAATCTCTTCTCTTCTCACGTCCATCATTGGAAAGATAAGACTATCATCATTGTCGTCGTCATCATCACCAAACATCCATTTTTCATGCTGTCATGGGTTGGATAGTTTGACGGGAGCTGGAGATCTGCACCAGGTTACAGTCTAATTTGCCTTGGTTTTTATGTATATACGACGGGCTTCTTTCAGTTTCCGTCTACCAAATCCAATCACAAGGCTTTGGTCGGCCTGGGACTATAGTAGAAGACACTTGCCCAAGATTTCACGCAGTGGGACTGAACCTGGAACCATGTGGTTGGGAAGTAAGCTACTTACCACATTGCCATACCCCAACTTAACATGGGTGTCAATTTGCAGGACTCCACAGTTGCGGCAGATACCGGTGTCACACAAATTGGCTCCCGTGCTGATGGCATGTAAACGAACCCCGGTGTTGCACAAATGGCACCCATGACGGTGGCATGTAAAAGCACCCATTACACTCATTATTGTGCAAACTGTTGTAAAAAGACAACCAACTCTTGTTACATTGCTTATTGTTATACAGTTTTATTTGGCACCTTGATATATTGTCCACACACACACACATCATATATCGTCACTGACGATAGAGCATTATTTTATTTGGTTCTCTTATCTTTTGCTCTTCTTTCTCCATTTCTGTTTTTCTCCAGCTGTGACCAACTGTGATCAATCAGAAGAGGAAAGTTTCTGGGAATACAAGAAAGACTATTACAAATCCAAATTGCAATACGAAGAAGTCACAGAGTAAGAACCGAGAATTTCTGGACCTCATCTGTTTCTATATATATATATACACACACACACACACACCACACACACACACACACACACACATATACATTTATATATATTATATATATATATATATATATATGGAGGCGCAATGTGTGTATATATCTTTTAATGTTTACTTGTTTCAGTCATTTGACTGTGACCATGCTGGAGCACTGCAAAGTTATGGGGACATAAACACACCAACACCGGTTGTCAAGCAGTGATGGGGGACAATCACACATATATAGCCTCCTCACACACACATACACATATATATGCACATACATACATACAATGGGCTTCTCTCAGTTTCTGTTTACCAAATCAAATCACAAGGCTTTGGTTGGCCCAAGGCTACAGCAGAAGACACTTGCCCAAGGTACCATGCAGTGGGACTGAACCCGGAACCCTGTGGTTGGAAGCAAGCTTCTTACCACACAGACACGCCTGATATATATAATTACACCCAATGGGATTCCACACAGTTTCTGTTTACCAAATCTACTCACGAGGCATTGGTCAGCCAGGGGCTATAGTAAAAGACACTTGCCCAAGGTGCCACACAATGGGAGCTGGGACTGAACCCAAACCCCAGACTACATAGCTGCAAAGCGGGCTTCTTAACCGCACAGCCAGGCCTATTGAGTTTCTTTTCATATTTTATTCTTCAAGTATGTTTGTGTAAACACAGCAACGGAGTAATGGTGGTAAACGTCTCTGGGTGTCTCAACTATAAAACAAAAAACAATCTACAGGGTGGTCGTCAGAAAAGCGGAAAATTTGAAAGCTAACGAACAAGCGTTAATTAGATGATCAATAAACTGTGTGATAGGTGGTTTCTGATTTGTTGTTTCTGTTATCGAATGAGCCCCTAATCCTAAGCACTGACACCGTTTCCCTTCTAAATGAATCCCACATCATGGAAGAAAGCTGTGGAAAGGAACAGCAGTTCACCTCGAATCTTGTGGAAATATAAATTGGCTTTTCACAAGTTTTCCACTTTTCTAGTGATCACCCTTTATGTGATTCCCAAGTAATTTGTGGCAGAAATTACAAAATTTTTCATTTTATTTATTTATTTTTGGTTCTGTTTCTTAGTGAAGTCCTCAAAGAGCAAGCTTACATCTATATCTCGGCACTGCAGTGGAACCTCTATTACTATTTTGACGGTTGCCAATCATGGAGCTGGTGAGTTTGCCTTTTTTGCATTAGATTTTTTTTTCTATATTCAAATAAATGTACCGACCCCAGGACATTTTTTCTTTTAAAGCCTGGTACTTATTCTATCGGTCTCTTTTGCTGACCTGCTGTGTTACGGGGATGTAAACACACTATCACTGGCTGTTAAGTAGTGGTGGTGGGGGGGACAAATACACACACACACATACACATTGGTTGGTAAGCATGCTACTTACCACACAGCCACTCCCGTGCCTATAATTTCCTGCATGTGAAATTTTATTCAGTGAAACTGGGAGAGATGCCATTTGGACAGTAGGTGAATCTTAGTCTTCCAATCAAAATCAGACATTTTCAAGTTGTTGCTTTAAACAATTACTCGAAAGTTATTCTGGATGTTCTTCACACGATCTCTTTGCAAGATATCCAGCATTGACCTCTCTGCACTGTAAGCAGATGTTCTCTCTTCGTCAAGGCCGAGTAGAATGTAGGTGATGGAAAAAAAAAATAAAAACATAGATGTAAGATGGTGAGCAGGCAGAAACGTTAGTACACCGGGCGAAATGTTTAGCGGTATTTTGTCTGCCGTTACGTTCTGAGTTCAAATTCCGCCAAGGTCGACTTGACCTTTCATCCTTTCAGGGTCGATAAATTAAGTACCAGTTATGCACTGGGGTTGATATTATCGACTTAATCCGTTTGTCTGTCCTTGTTTGTCTTTGTGTTTAGCCCCTTGTGGGTAGTAAAGAAATAGAAATAGGTATTTTGTCTGTTATGTTCTGAGTTCTAATTCTGCTGAGGTCGACTTTGCCTTTCATCGTTTCGGGGTCGATTAAATAAGTACCAGTGACGCACTGGGGTCGACTTAATCCGTTTGCCTGTCCTTGTTTGTCCCCTCAGTGTTTAGCCCCTTGTGGGTAGTAATCTGCCGTTACATTCTGAGTTCAAATTCCGCCGAGGTCGACTTTGCCTTTCATCCTTTCGGGGTCGATAAATTAAGTACCAGTTGCGCACTGGGGTCGATGTAATCGACTTAATCCCTTTGTTTGTCCTTGTTTGTCCCCTCTATGTTTAGCCCTCTTGTGGGCAATAAAGAAATAAGATGGAAAAGCAAGATGTTGCTGCTCGTGTGTAAAGTGAAGAAGGAAAACGGCTGAAGGAAGTGAGAGAGAGAAGATATAAAGTTACATTTCTGTATTGCAGTTTCTTTCTTCCTTTTTTTTTGAATTTCTGTGAATTCCTTTCACTTTTTGCGTTTGTGCTTTCTCCTTTGACAGGTATTATCCTCACCACTATGCCCCATTCATGAGTGACCTAGTGAACATCAAAGATATAAAGATCAAACTGGACATGGGCAGACCATTTTTACCTTTCCAGCAACTGATGGCTGTCCTTCCTTCGGCCAGTAAGGAGCTGCTACCTCCTCCATTGCAGGTAATCAATTCTGCCTTTTTCAAATGATTTATTATTATTATTATTGTTTTCAGGTTTTGTGCCTTAGGATTATTATTATTACTAGCAGTATAGCCCAGCGTTGCTCGGGTTTGTTTTGACCCTTCAGAATTGGAATTTCTGAAAAGTAAAAATTATGCATTATGTAGCTTGTTATTCTCTTTAAGTGAACATTTTTCTGGTTGAAATAAACCAAAAAACGGCGACACAGCAGTAAAAAAATCGTTAAAAAATAGGGATTTTCATAGAAAAAAAAGCACCTTTTTGATGTAGATAATTTTTGGTGTTAACATGGTCCGATTTTAATTTTTTCTTCTACGGAACAAGCCTTTTCTATCATACTCTCAAATTTGGTCAACTTGTGCCACAGGGACTCGGAGGAGATAGTGTTAGTTGAAGGCTACCAAACCTGCCATACACACACAGACAACTTCAGCTTTATATATATAGATTATTATTGAGGTAGCGAGCTGGCAGAATCATTCGCATGCCAGGCGAAATACTTAGCAGTATTTTGTTTGTCTTTACATTCTGAGTTCAAATTCTGCTGAGGTCGGCTTTGCCTTTCATCCTTTTCGGCGGGGGTTGATTAAATAAGTACCAGTTACGCAGGGGTCAGTGTAACCAACTTAATCCCTTACCTCAAATTTGAAGCCTTGTGCTTCCAGCGGAAAGGATTAGCTGGCAGAATTGTTAGCATGCTGTGCGAAATGCTTCGTGGCTTTTAGTCTGTTTGCACGTTCCGAGTTCAAATTCTGCTAAAGTTGGCTTTTCCTGTCATCCTTTTGGGGTCTGTAAAATAAGTACCTATTTCTTTATTACCCACAAGGGGCTAAACACAGAGGGGACAAACAAGGACAGACATAGGTATTAAGTCGATTACATCGACCCCAGTGCGTAACTGGTACTTAATTTATCGACCCCGAAAGGATGAAAGGCAAAGTCGACCTCGGCGGAATTTGAACTCAGAATGTAGCAGCAGACGAAATACCGCTAAGCATTTCGCCCGGCATGCTAACGTTTCTGCCAGTAAAATAAGTACCAGTTGACCTCCGGGGTCAATGTAATCAACTCGCCTCACCCCCAAATTTCAGGCCTTGTGCCTTTAGTGGAAAGGTTCATCATTGTTGAAGGCACAAGGGCTGGAATTTTGGGGAGAGGGCCAGTCAATTACATCAACCCTCATCATTTCACTGGGACTTGATTTATCGACCCTGAGAGGATGAGAGGTCAACTTTGCCTTTCATCTTTTCAGGGTCGATAATTTTAGTACCAGTGAAACACTGGGGGTTGATATAATTGATTGCTCCTCTCACCCCAAATCTCAGGTCTTGTACTTTTTGTAGAAAGGATTATGGGCTTCCCTCTCTCTCCCTCTTTCTCTTTGTCTCTCTCCCCCTTATCTCTCTCTCTCTCTCTACCCTACCCCTCTCCCCCTTCCCTCTTTCTCTTTGTCTCTCTCTCTCCTACTCCCCCTCCCCTTCCCTCTCTCTATTTCCCTCTCAATCCCTCTCTTTCTCTGTGTCCCCTCCCATCTGTATTCTCCTCCTCCTCTCCTCTATCTCCCTTCCCTCTCTCTGTCGCTCTCCCTCCCTCCCACACTTTATGATTGTTTGATAATTGTTTCTCTTTTCTCTCTCTCTTGTCTGAACTTTCTCATTTCTCTCTCTCTCTCTCTCTCTCTCTCTCTCTCTCCCAAGGAACTCATGACCAAACAAAGCTCACCAATCCAGAAATACTACCCAGAGGACTTTGAAACGGACTTGAATGGAAAGCTGCACGAATGGGAAGCCGTTGTTCTCATTCCGTTCATTGATGAAGTAAGTTGTTGCATTTTGCATAATTTCTGGCATTACACTGTAGCCCACCATTCGGGAACTTGCATTGGTTCTAATACCAAGGTTAGATGCCAATTCTTCCAAAAAATAGATACAAATTCTTTTATAGCTCACCTTCCTCTGCTTCATGGAATGGATTCTGAAAACCAACAACCATTTGATATGATTTATTGTCCTCTGGTTTTAAATGGCTCTCAGAGTTCGTTTCCTGCCAGTCATTGCTCTGTGATTGTCAGTCAGTTTAGTCATAAGTCACACAGATTGGCATCCGTGCCTGTGGTATATAAAAGTACCTTGGTGTTATGCAAATGGCACCTGTGCCGGGGGGCATGTAAAAGCACCCATTACAACACTCTGGTTGGCATTAGGAAGGGCATCCAGCCATAGAAAACCATGCCAAATCAGACAGGAGTCTGGTGCAGCCTTCCAGCGTGCCAGCCCGGTCAAACCGTCCAACCCATGCCAGCATGGACAACGGATGTTAGATGATGATGATGATGATGATACTGTCCTTCCTGTTCCAGGTTTTGATGTTGAAACAAATGTATTAAAAGACTAATAGCAAATTGCTTAAAGCTGTCTGTTGTGGAAGGATTCTGACAATTCTGACAAATTGCTATAAAATAAAGAACTTTGAGCATTTGAGGGCAAGCAGTTCATTTTGAGCTGTTAGCAGAGAGCCTTTAACCCCGTGTAATAGTAATCGCATTGCATCGTGAAAATATTTCTTTCCCCCTGCTTTGTCAAATTGGTTCTCTGGCACATAAGAGAACCATCCGAACGTGGCCGTAGCCAGCACCGCATCGACTGGCCTCCGTGCTGGTGGCACATAACAAACACCATCCGATCGTGGCCGTGCCAGCCTCGCCTGGCCTCTGTGACAGTGGCACGTAAAAAGCACCATCCAAGCGTGGCTGTTCGCCAGCCTCGTCTGGCACCTGTGTCGGTGGCTCATAAAAAGCACCCACTACACTCACAGAGTGGTTGGCGTTAGGAAGGGCATCCAGCTGTAGAAACTCTGCCAGATCTGACTGGCCTGGTGCAGCCTTCTGGCTCACCAGTCCTCAGTCAAATCGTCCAACCCATGGAAAGCAGACGTTAAACGATGATGATGGTGATGATGAACACATCATCATCATCATCATTTAACATCCGTTTTCCGTGCTAGCATGGGTTGGACGGTTTGACCGGGGTCTAGTACAGTGAATATAGTTCACTTTGAAGCAGTATGTACCCTGTGACTATGGTAAAATAGATGGAAAACAGCAAAATACATTCATTCTGTATCATCTATGCTATCATTCTTATTAATTTTTCTCTCTCTTTTTTTTCTGTGTGTTTTTTTTCCTTAGACAGAACTTTTGAAAGCCATGGCAACTGCAGAAGACAGACTTTCCCCATCAGAAAAGGCTCGTAACAGACACAGTCCCCATCAATTATACCAGTACAGCTCGGAATGTTTGGAGAAATATCCGTCCACGTTATCAAAACTTCCTGATGTTCATTATAATCATGCATTGTGGGTCCTTCTTCTTATCTCAATCTCTTTCAGTCTTTACTCTTTACTCTTTTACTTGTTTCAGTCATTTGACTGCGGCCATGCTGGAGCACTGCCTTTAGTTGAGCAAATAAACCCCGGGACTTATTCTTTGTAAGCCCAGTACTTATTCTATCGGTCTCTTTTTGCCGAACCGCTAAGTGACGGGGACGTAAACACAGCACCATCGGTTGTCAAGCAATGCTAGGGGGACAAACACAGACACACAAACACACACACACACACATGCACATATATATATATATATATACATATATACGACAGGCTTCTTTCAGTTTCCGTCTACCAAATCCACTCACAAGGCATTGGTCGGCCCGGGGCTATAGCAGAAGACACATG
>NC_043022.1:13824979-13874979 GCF_006345805.1 Octopus sinensis
TACATGTTGTATTTCTAATTGTAAAATCCAAACAAGGGAGTCCTTGTTGTTACCGATTCCATGTTTCTTTGACTACAAGTGGTCTTATACGATATGTCTGTGATTTCCCTTTATCTCTATTCCTTAGGATTTGAAAAGTATTGCTACTGACATCTTAGGAAAGACCCTTCTAGTTAACTGGCCACATTTATTTGAAGTTAAAGTCCTGGTAGTTGCGGACGCCCAGATGAGGTCAGTATAAATACCCAGCCTTCTTATTTTTATTTATTTAATTTTCATTTTCTTTAAGTTTTTTTAAAATTAATTTTTCAAATTCATTTGACTATTTTGCAATGTCTATAATTTCTTCAGTTCTTCCGCTGACCATTCTTAACTCTGTTTACTATTTTTCTGTAAAAATACATTGCCTCTGTTACAATTATTTTTGAAAATAATATAGAATTTAGTAAAATAACTTTATTATTAAGCTGGTGTTTAGAACATAAATTAACATGGAAAAATACCTTAGGAATGAGAACCCAGGTTTGAATTTTCCCCAAAACACCTGAAGAAGGTTGGAGGGTATATCAGCCGAAACGTGTTAACAACAAACAATCCTGGGCTCATCCTGATTCCAAAAGAACGTATAATATGTCTCTGTGGAGCAAATCTAGTCTGAGATACAGGAGTCCCAGACGAACAGACAGAATTTCGCTTTTATTAATATAGATGTGTAAAGATGAAGAGTTGAGAGAAGGCAGAATTGTTTTGTGTAGCAGACACGTAATAGTATTTATTTTGGTTCCTTGCATCCTGGTTTCACGTCCCACCAAAATCCATTTTGCCTTTCGTCCTTTCATATTGATGAAATAAGTACCAGTTATGTACCATGGTCAATGATTATTACTAGTCCCCTCTCCCTTAAAATTATCAGGCCTGTGCTTAAAAAAAAAAAAAAGGACAATTCTTTATATATGTACGTAGGCGCAGGAGTGGCTGTGTGGTAAGTAGCTTGCTAACCAACCACATGGTTCCGGGTTCAGTCCCACTGCGTGGCATCTTGGGCAAGTGTCTTCTGCTATAGCCCCGGCCGACCAAAGCTTGTGAGTGGATTTGGTAGACGGAAACTGAAAGAAGCCGTTTGTATATATGTATATGTGTGTGTCTGTGTTTGTCCCCCTCGCATTGCTTGACAACCAATGCTGGTGTGTTTATGTCCCCGTCACTTAGCGGTTCGGCAAAAAGAGACCGATAGAATAAGTACTGGGCTTCCAAAGAATAAGTCCCTGGGTCGATTTGCTCGACTAAAGGCGGTGCTCCAGCATGGCCACAGTCAAATGACTGAAACAAGTAAAAGAGTAAAGAGTATAAATTAAACTCAGATTGCTTTGTATTCTGGAGATTGAAGAATTAAAAATTTGTATTCCATCTTTTGAACGGTGGCTCTCATGTTTGTTGTATTTTGTTTTTTAATTCTAGCTATTATTTGTCCAACCACTTTGATGGCACCATCAGGTGTGAGAAATTGGATGAACTTCACCACAAACTTTGGCAACGGGAAGTCAACGCCATTACGGAGAAGTAAGGTTTACTTTGATTTGTCGAGAGTGGACATGAGAATTATTTAACTCTTTAGCATTCGGGTTTCTCTGTCAAAATGTAACGCTTCTTTATCCGTATTATCTTGAATTCATCATATATTGCAGCTTTTAGATTTCAATAATGTGATTGTCTACTTGTAGAATGACATTGTATGATAGGTGTGAGAGGTTGGATCTGGTTTGTTTGAAAATAAAGCAGGTAAAATATTTGGGCTGGATATGGCTGGCTTAAATGCTGAAGAGATAAATTTAATTTATTTATTTTTCACTGTATTTCCTTATCAGTCCCTTGCTGTTTTGGCTTGAGTTGAAGAGTCTGTCTTGCGAGACTTTGCTGTGATGTCCCAAACTCTGCAGGAACGGCACACAGCCATAAAAAAAAACATGCCAAAACTAAGACAGATGCCTGGTGCAGCTCCTGTCAAACTATCCAGCCCATGCCAGCATGGAAAGCTGATGTTAAATGATGGTGATGTCTGTAGTACAAGAGCTGTGAGCTTTCAATATGGTTAGCCTGTTGCTGGAAAGGCCCACAAGAGAGATTCTTCAAGCTGAACCAACTGGGAAGGGACCCAAGGAGAGACTAAGTACAAGATGGTTGGAGAAGGTCCATAGTTTCAGTTGGTCATGCTTGAGAATCCAGCCAGAAAGCATAATGACAGTTGCTTCTGATAGGCCCCTTATGGAAGAGGTGCCTGAGGACTCTAATCCCTCTAAATATGACCTTCTGAGGCACATGGCTCAGTAGTTAGGGTGTCGAGCTTACGATCGTGAGGTTGTGAATTCGAATCCCGGACCGGGCTGCATGTTGTGTTCTTGAGCAAGACACTTTATTTCACGTTGCTACAGTTCACTCAGCTGTAGAAATGAGTTGTGACGTCACAGGTGCCAAGCTGTATCGGCCCCTTTGCCTTTCCCTTGGATAACACTGGTGGCATGGAGAGGGGCGGCTGGTCTGCATGGGTGACTGCTGGTCTTCCATAAAACAACCTTGCCCGGACTTGTGCCTGGGAGGGTAACTTTCTAGGTGCAATCCCATGGTCAGTCATGACCGAAGAGGGTCTCAGAGGAACAGTAGGCAGCAAAAGTGGAAGGATGGATATTCTTTACTTTCCCCCTTTTCGTGTATGTTTTCCAAGCATCCATTTTAAATTGAGAACAAAATTTGTTGAGTGAGATTTTTTTTTTACGGCTGGATTCTCTCCCTGTTGCCAAACCTCGCCTGTTTCCAAACATCGAATTTCCTTTCTCCCTGGCTTGCAAGCGGAGGAGACAATTCGTTTGATGAGGGCACTTGTTTAAAACTTTAACCTGATGTCAAGACAAGCTTCTTTCAGTTTCCGTCTACCAAATCCACTCAGAAGGCTTTAGTCAGCCTGTGGCTATAGTAGAAGACACTTGCCCAAGGTGCCACGCAGTGGGACTGAACCTGCAAAACCTGAAACCACTTGCTTGGACAATAAATTTCTTAAACCCTCAGCCATGCTCCCCCCCCCTTCGTGTAATGTAAGAGTTTTCTCTTTTCTTTCCCTCACTCCCTTCCTCTTCTGCCTCACCTTGCTCCTTTCTCTGTCGTGTTCTTCCCTCACCCCACCCCTTCTCATCTTTCCTTCTCCCTTTCCTTTTACCCCTATTATGTCCCCTCTTACATTTGTCCTTCCGTCTCTCCCCTTCACTATCCTCCCACCTCAACATCTTGCCATTAGTTTCTCTCCTCCTCCCCTGACTACACCTCTCATACCCCACCCCCTTAATTTTCTTCTCCCTCATCCCTCCCACCAACATCTTAATCCTCATTCTTAATCATTATCCTCTTGTTTCTTTTATAGATATCATTCTACGCGAGGGATTGAGATTGGTCCAACCTCTGTGTTAATCCGAGCAAGCCCAGTCACTGGACGGAAGTAAGTATACACGCACACACACCACACACACCTTGGAAGCACTCTGTCGGTTACGACGACAAGGGTTCCGGTTGATCCGAATCAACGGAACAGCCTGCTCGTGAAATTAACGTGTAAGTGGCTGAGCCCTCCACAGACACGTGTACCCTTAACGTAGTTCTCGGGGATATTCAGCGTGACACAGAGAGTGACAAAGCCAGCCCTTTGAAATACAGGTACAACAGAAACAGGAAGTAAGAGTGAGAGAAAGTTGTGGTGAAAGAGTACAGCAGGGATCACCACCATCCCCTGCCGGAGCCTCGTGGAGCTTTTAGGTGTTTTCGCTCAATAAACACTCACAACGCCCGGTCTGGGAATCGAAACCGCGATCCTACGACTGCGAGTCTGCTGCCCTAACCACTGGGCCATTGCGCCTCCATACACACACACCTGTCATGAATGCTAAAGCAACTAGCATTCCCCTCGCCTTTACATCCACCACCACCATAATATGAAAGTTTCCCCACCACCACCACAATATGAAAGTCCCCACCACCACCACCTTGTTGGCTCAGCCTATCAATGTTTTTGAGAGCAAACAGAAGACAACCAACCAGCTCAGCTAGACATAGATGCTAACCTTCAGTTGCCTGTTGTCTTCTTTGTTTTTGATTTTCTTGTTCCATCCAACAGGACAAAATAAGTTGACCCTCTCTCTACCCCTAAACAACTGACGTCTCTTTTTCTCACATGTATTTTCAAGACCCTGCTCCTTTCAAATGATTTCATCTCTTCTCCACTCCTGTTTTTCTTAAACTTACCAGATATGTTGCTGGACCTGCTGGCAAAATCACTCTCCAGAAGCAGTTCTCAGAAAAAACTATGCCTTATGCCTTACAAGCCACTGTCAGGGTAAGTAGATGACATTGATCTCCTTCTCTTCTCTCCCATCCTCCTCTATAACAGTGTTAGCAAGTTGGACTCGGCTGTGTCATCCTGGGAGACGTTGTTGTTTCTAACCTTAATCCTGCAGGCTTATTTCACTTTGATCTTCCTGAAGATAGCAGTTTTTTTTTTCATGTGTATGTTAATGTCTATGCGTTTTTTTTCTTTTAAAATTAAGGATTTGGGTTACATCAATCTAGAATTTCCTTCAAATTCTTATCATTTTTCTTTTGTCTGTATTGTAGGACATCATTTCTGAAGAACCAGAGTATTCTGATGAAAAGACCATTGACGAGGTGTTTACAGTTGATACTTCAGTTTTCATGTTAAGTGGAACTTATTATGGCTTCCATGGAAAAGTAAGTAATTAGTCAAACTTTTTTAAGAATATTTTCATTGGTGCAGATGGAGGCAGTGTGGTTAAGAAGCTTGCTTTGCAGCTAATTTGGGCTTTGGGATCAGTCCCACTGTGTGGTACTTTGGCCAAGGGTCTTCTATTATAGCTCTGGGTTAACGCTAACCCTAACCCAAAGCCTTCTGAGTGAATTTAGTATATGGGGAAACTGTGGGAAAACCTGTTATGTGTGTGTGTTCCTCTCCCCACCACTTGACAACTGCTATTGGTTTGTTTATGTCCCTTTTAGTTAGTAGTTTGGCAAAGGAGATCCTTTTGAGGGTCATGATGAATCTCTTAAGGGGACGAAAGCACTCAATAGCTTTTATTCAAATCCTGACTACCTTCTTTTATTAATATATATCATCATCATCATTTAACATCCATTTTCCATGCTGGCATGGGTTGGACAGTTTGACCAGAGCTGGCAAACTGCATCAGGCTCCAGTCTGATTTGGCTTGGTTTTTCTATGGCTGGATGCCCTTCCTAATGCCAACCACTTTATAGTGTGTGCTGAGTGATTTTATGTGGCACCAGCATGAGTGTTTTTTACATGGCTCTGGCCCAGGACCCTTACAGGCCAATCCTTTTTTTACCAAGGGGAGTAACCTTAACACTTCTGCTGTGGAGTACAAGACTTCTTGAGTACAGCAAGGCGCTAGGTAGTCAGTCCGTCCTTTGTTGTGTATATATGTTTAGGCTTTCACTTCATACACGTCAGCTCAATTTGATTCATTCTCAGTCGAAAGACACCTGTTGTTATTTTCTTGTTGTTTGTATTTGTAATTCTGTACCATGTTCTCCATTTTTTTGTCTTTGTTGCCGTACACATTTGCTAGCTTTCTTACAAAAAGGTCTAATGCTCTTAGCTTAGACTTTTTGTGGGGGCAACCAGATTGCACTGTCTCAAGTGTAACTGCCCGAAACAGTTATGACTTCTGGTACTTGACTGAGGAAAGGCGGCCACGAATGGCCCGTCTTGTTTTGCCTGTCCTACTATTTGCTGTTTCTCCTATCCGACTTTGTATCGTCTATCTGTCCGATTGTTTTATTGTTTTCTATTGCATTTTTGTTTCATATATATATATATATATATAATCATTGTTTAACGTCCGCTTTCCATGCTGGCATGGGTTGGACGATTTGACTGAGGGCTGGCGAACCAGATGGCTGCACCAGGCTTCAATCTTGATCTGGCAGAGTTTCTACAGCTGGATACCCTTCCTAACGCCAATCACTTCGAGAGTGTAGTGGGTGCTTTTACATGCCACCAGCATGAGGGCCAGTCAGGCTGTACTGGCAACGGCCATGCACAAATGGTGTATTTTTTTTTACATGCCACCAGCATGAGGGCCAGTCAGTCAGTATTTTTTTTTACGTGCCACCTGCACAGGAGCCAGTCCAGCGGCACTGGCAACGACCTCACTCGAATGTTTTTTCACGTGCCACCGTCAAGGGATCCGACGTGAACTCATAGGAGTATGTGTATATACACTGGTGCAAAGAGTTTGTCTTGTGACCAGCGTTTCACATCACCCTGGTCTTCTGCTGAATGTGTATCGATAAAGAGCAAGGAACAGGCTTTTGTGGCTGGAGGAGATTCATGACTTCTGTTGCACTTTATGAGAGAATTGTAATGTGGTGGTGATGGGGTGAGCGAATAGAAGAGAGTGTGTGGGGACAGAAGATCATGAATGGTGGGGGTGTATAAAGCGGTTGTAAGGGTCTGGTTGGGAGAGGGAGAGAGAATTGTGAGGAGTCTCTGAATCCCTGTTTTAATTATTGTTGTAGTTGTTGTTGTTATTGTCTGCCATCCCTTATTGTTTCAGGTTTCAGAAGTCAACAAGGACCAATGTACTGTGTCTGTTTCTATCCCTGTCCCCTATGAACCCAACTTGGATAACATCATCCATAACCAACAGGTGATAACTTTACGTTTTTATTTATTTTTCTCTCTTGGCCATTTTGTACACCAAACAATACTCTCTCCCTCACCTTTTCTTTTCCTTTCACACTCTCTCTCTTATCCTCTCTCCTCTTTCTCTCAATCAAATGATCTAGAAATAGAACTTCAAAAACAAACACTCGTTAATCATTATTCATCAATCATTATGTAAGAAATTTCCATTAAATTATTCACCAGCACCACCATCACCTCCTCATTTGATGTCCAATTATTTTTCCCTTTGCTGGCATCGTTCAGTCTGTTTCAGCCCCTTATTTCCCCATTTGTTGCACCCTGCTCCCTTGTCAAACAGCAGACAACACACTCTGTCAGCATCGGTCCAAGTCATTCGTTTGCTTTCTTCGTTTGGCCTGGATTTTACAAATGGTTCGTTTTCCTATTGCTAATTACTTCACAACACAGATTAAAACGGAAGATGACGCATCCGCTCATGCCATTCACCCTGGAGAGTTCCATCAATCAGTTTTTATTCTTAAGACGAATTGCTTCTGGTATGGCTTGCAAAGTGATTGCAGAATCGTTAGCATGCCGGGTAAAATGCTTTCCAGTATTTCGTCTGCAGTTACGTTCTGAGTTCAAATTCCGCCGAGGTCGACTTTGCCTTTCATCCTTTCGGGGTCGATAAATAAAAGTACCAGTTTCGCACTGGGGTCGATGTCATCGACTTGTCTGTCCCCTCTGTGTTTAGCCCCTTGTGGGTAGTAAAGGAATAGGTATTTTGTCTGCTGTTACGTTCTGAGTTCAAATTCCGCCGAGGTCGACTTTGCCTTTCATCCTTTCAGGGTTGATTAAATAAGTACCAGTTACGTACTGGGGTCGACTTGATCTGTTTGTCTGTCCTTGTTTGTCCCCTCTGTGATTAGCCCCTTGTGGGTAGTAAAGAAATAGGTATTTCGTCTGCCATTACGTTCTGAGTTCAAATTCCGCCGAGGTCGACTTTGCCTTTCATCCTTTCGGGGTCGATTAAATAAGTACCAGTTACGTACTGGGGTTGATGTCATCGACTTGTCTGTCCCCTCTGTGTTTAGCCCCTTGTGGGTAGTAAAAAAAAAATAGGTATGGCTTGCAAACTTTACAATATTCTGCCAGTTCTGGCCTTTCTTTCTCTCTTTATTAATTATCCTTTCCTCGTTGACAGTTGTACGAGAAGCGGTATTATTCAGCCAGCGACGCAGCCATGCGTTTGGGCATCAGTAACTATTTCCTGTCCCACATCACCGAATCGGTGTTCGTTGTGCGCAACTCTCGCAACGGATCAAACGAGCAGAAAGTCAACATTGGCCTCGGTTTGAAAGTGCATCGGAGAAGTGAAGCGCCAGGTTACACCAAATTTATGTTCGACACCTGGCATTATTCCGAGAAGACATTGGACTGTGTTCACCAATATTTGCAGAGGTAAGTACAGGTTACTCTTTTACTTGTTTCAGTCATTTGACTGTGGCCATGCTGGAGCACCGCCTTTAATCGAGCAACTCGACCCCGGAACTTATTCTTTTGTAAGCCCAGTACTTATTCTATCGGTCTCTTTTGCCGAACCACTAAGTGACGGGGACGTAAACACACCAGCATTGGTTGTCAAGCAATGCTAAGCGGACAAACACAGACACACACACACATATATATATATATACATATATACGATGGGCTTCTTTCAGTTTCCGTCTCCCAAATCCACTCACAAGGCTTTGGTTGGCCCGAGGCTATAGTAGAAGACACTTACCCAAGGTGCCACGCAGTGGGACTGAACCCGGAACCATGTGGTTGGTTAGCAAGCAACTTACCACACAGCCACTCCTGCGCCTATGTTGTTTTTTTTTGGGGCTTGCTTATCATTTATCCCCATAAAATAAACTTTTGTGTTGTGAAGTCTGATTAATGCAAAGGGCATTCTACCAAACCCCTTTTTCCAATTCACCTGTTTAGCAAAATCTCATCAAGGTAACCTCTTACATTACTACGGTGTTGTGAGGATGCCCCCATCCTGCTGGAAATAAAACTCTGCATTTTCAAAGTCCTCTTCTGATGAAGAGCCATGCTTGGTGTGTCATCTTCCATCTTAAACTTCCTCTGTGTGTATCAACCTAATATATTCACTACATACATCCTTTTGTTTTTACTTTTATTTTCAATTTACCTATGTATATATATATATATATCATCATCATCATCGTTTAACGTCCGTTTTCCACGCTAGCACGGGTTGGACGGTTCGACCGGGGTCTGGGAAGCCAGGGGCTGCACCAAGCTCCAGTCTGATCTGGCAGTGTTTCTACACCTGGATGCCCTTCCTAACGCCAACCACTCCGCGAGTGTAGTGGGTGCTTTTTACGTACCACCTGCACAGGTGCCAGAGGGGTCTGGCATCGGCCACGATCGGTTGGTGCTTTTTATGTGCCACCGGCACAGAAGCCAGTCGAGGCGGTGCTGGCATTGGCCACGTTCGGATGGTGCTTTTTATGTGCCACCGGCACAGAAGCCAGTATATATATATATATATATCATCATCATCGTTTAACGTCTGCTTTCCAAGCTAGCATGGGTTGGATGATTTGACTGAGGTCTGCCGAACCAGATGGCTGCACCAGACTCCAATCTGATATATATATATATATTTACCTGTATTTACATACATTATTTATGTAGATGTTTGTGTGTGTTATCATCATCGTTTAACATCTGCTTTCCATGCTGGCATGGCTGGGTCGGTTTGACAGGAGCCAGCCAGGCAGAAGCCTGCACCAGACCTCTGTGTCTGTTTTGGCAGGGTTTCTACAGCTGGATGCCCTTCCTAACACCAACTACCTAGCAGAGCAACAAAGATTGGCATATTTTATGTGCACATTTTATGACATAGAATGACATATCTAATATGCATACGCACACACACATATACTCATATCCATCCTGACATCTTCCCAACAGGTTTCCAGAACTCTTTGAAATCATTTCAACTCAGGGACATTCATATCATGATGCTTTGCCGGAAAACAAAGTCTTCAGCAACCTCAGGTAAGGACTTCCACATTATTCCCATCTCTCTGTGTCTGTGTTTCTCAACAAAGTCAATGTCACTTTCGGTTTTGTTTTTGTTCTTAATACAAACATAATTACTTTAACCCTTTAGTGTTCAGATTATTCTGTCAAATGTGATGTTCGTTTATTTAAAATGGATTGAATTAATCCTGCATTATCTTGTAGTTTAGAGATTTCAGTGATGTGATTTTTTAGTTTTAGAATGACATGGTAGGGCTGGGGTGAGAGGTGAGATCTGGTCAGTTTCAATATAAAACAGGTTAAATATTTTGGCCAGATATGGCCGGTTTGAATGCTAAAGGGTTAAGAGGGAAATCTCTTTCAATGAATTCTCAGTTGTCTGAAAATGAAATGTTGAGGGATGAGGGGCTGGTTGATTACATCGACCCCAGTGTTTCACTGTACTTAGTTTATTGACCCTGAAGGGATGAAAAGTAATGTTGACTTCGGTGGAATTTGAACTCAGAACGTAAAGATGGACAAAATGCTGACAATTAACTGGGTGCCACTCACTAAATCTGTGGCTGGTGCAAAGTCCCAGCTAGGTCAAGGGTGACATGGTAGTGGAACCAGGAGGTGGACAGCACCAAAAAGCAAAGAGACAAGCTTGGAAAGACTGGAAAAAAGGTAGAAGCAGAGAATTATATCAGGGAGCCAAAAGGGCAGCTGGGCGTCAGGTAGAAAAGGAGTAGCTGAAGGTAAGAGATTTGCGTATGTCCTACGACATGAGGATCAGAAGTGTGAGGGGTTGAGGATTGCAAAGCAGTGTGTCAGAGAGAATAGAGATGTGGTAGGTGAGAAATGTGTGTGTGAATGGATAATGGTATGCTTGTACTTAGTGACTCAGAGAAGAAAGTTGCATGGAAGTGTCACTTGTGAAAGGTTACTAAATGTGGAGAATGAATGGGAAAAGGAGTCTCTTTCAAATATCGAACCAATTGAGGGACCATCTGTCAGTGTGGAGGGAGCAGTATCTCTCTCTATATAAACGGCAGTTTGTCTGTCTGTGTGTCTGTCAGGTTGTACCCTCACCCTGACCACGGCTTTCAACCGATTCTGATGAAACTTGACACACACATAGCCCAATGTCATAATTCAAAACTGACGCAGCGAAAACTTTGAAAAGTTCCCCCAGTTCTGAAAAAATCGATAAATTCGACATGGGGTCGAGAATCTAAGCTTTTTATATGCAACACATTTTCTGTCTCGGGAACACAACTCGACCTTTTTATCGCCCAAAGGGACAGCTAGGAACATCGTATACACAGAAGTATTCGAGTGAAGAGAAGACATTGCAACCTACACATGCGCCTTCGTTCCCTAGAGGGAAAGGACTAGATTGGGATTAGTCGTTGCCTACTAGGGGCTCTTACATACCCAGGAAACGCCGGGCTATGCTGCTAGTAATAGATAAGGCAAATGAGGATATGAAGACTAGGAAAGCCCTTGGGCCATTGGGTATCACTGCTGAGATGATTAGAATATCTGCTGGCATGGGATACAGCCTAGTCACTCGTATAGTTAATCAGGTTATTCAGGAAGGCATCATCCCGAAAGACTGGTGTGGTTGTGTTATAGTCAGCTGCTACAAGGGTAAAGGTGATGCCTTAGAAACAACTACAGAGATATGAAACTGCTGAACCAAGTGATGAAAGTTAGAGAGAGAGAGTTCTAATCTCAACTGATTAGGGATAGAATTAAACTAGATGAGATGCAGTTTGGTTTTGTTCCTGGAAGAAGTACCACAGATGCTATCTTCATAGTGAGACGGTTACAAGGAAAATATTCAGCCAAAAGTAAACCATTATACTTAGCCTTCGTTGACCTGGAAACTTTTGACTGGGTCCCCTGCTCTCTTATCTGGTGGTCTCTAAGGAAGCTAGGAGTAGAGGAGTGGCTTGTTAGAGCCGTGCCAGCCATGTACAGTGATGCTGTCAGTAAGGTCAGGGTCGGTCTTGAATACAGTGATGAATTTAGCATGCAAGTTGGGGTTCATCAGGGCTCAGTTCTTAGTCCACTCTGATCTTTCGTAGTTCTTCAGGCCATCAGAAACATTAAATATTGTTAGAATAACAGTCAAAAATAAACAAAAAATATGAAATGAGAATTTACAAAAAAAAAAAAAAAGTTCCAGGCTTTATTTTTTTAATCTTGTTTCAGCCACTGGACTACGGCCATGCTGGGGCACCACCTTTGACTAAAAAAATTGCTAGAGAACGTGATATAACTTTTGGTGTTTGTCTTGTTTTAGGTACACTCTTCAGAACGTGATAGATTTTATAAAGACTTTACCATGCCGTAATATTAAACTTCTGAAAAGTGGTTCTATGGTGCTCAATGAAGGGGTTGTCGAAGCCATTGCAAATGTAGTGAGAAAGTTGCCGGTGAGGATTCAACCCTTTTTTTTTTTCTATTTCTCTCTCTCTTTCTCTTTTACTTGTTTCAGTCATTTGACTGTGGCCATGCTGGAGCACCGCCTTTAGTCGAGCAACTCAACCCCGGGACTTATTCTTTGTAAGCCCAGTACTTATTCTATCGGTCTCTTTTTGCCGAACCGCTAAGTGACGTAAACATACCAGCATCGGTTGTCAAGCAACGCTAGGGGGACAAACACACACACATATATATACATATATACGACGGGCTTCTTTCAGTTTCCGTCTACCAAATCCACTCACAAGGCTTTGGTCGGCCCGAGGCTATAGCAGAAGACACTTGCTTGAGATGCCACGCAGTGGGACTGAACCCGGAACCATGTGGTTGGTTAGCAAGCTACTTACCACACAGCCACTCCTGCGCCTATGCTGTTTTGTTGTTGTTAGTTTATTTTTTTTTCTTTTCTTCCCATTACCCATTCATCATCATTACCATCCATTTTTTTAAGATGTGTTCATCTAACTCATCATCATCATCGTTTAACGTCCGTTCTCCATGCTAGCATGGGTTGGACGGTATATCATCTATCTGATATATCCCTGTCATCAATAGATACACACACATTTATATACACAAACACACATATATACCCCCTTTCTATTCTACACACACACACACATATAGGCGTGAGTGTTTGTCCGCTCCCCATTGCTCGACAGCCGTTGTTGGTATATTTACGTCCTCATAACTTAGCACTTTGGCAGAAGAGACTGATAGAATAAGTACCAGGCTTACAAAGAATAAGTCCAGGGGTTGATTTCTTCAATTAAAAGGCAATGCTCCAGCATGGCCTCAGTCAAATGACTGAAACAAATAAAAGAATATGTATATACACACCCACACACACAAATATGAACCCCTTTTTATTCCACATACCCACATGCATATACATACACACACATGTTGGCGTTAGGAAGGGCATCCAGCTGTAGAAACATTGCCAGATAAGACTGGAGCCTGGTGCAGCCTTCTGGCTTCCCAGATCTCCGGTCGAACCGTCCAACCCATGCTAGCATGGAGAACGGACGTTAAACGATGATGATGATGATGACACGCATCATGTATATTTATATACACGCACATATATATCATCATCCAGTGTTTTAAATCCAAGTTTTGTCCCCATTAATAGCAGTGGCTGGATCTACCTCAGTGTCAATAGCAACTGCCCTCACACCATCTCGACATCTTGCCCAGTTTTGGGTGTCTTCCCTTCTCAAGCTAACCCTCCCAATCGCCTCCTCCACCTTCCACATATTCCTTGGTCTACCTTGCTTTTGCTGTCCATTCACCTCAAACCAGTGCTTTTCAAACTTTTTGCTGAAGCGGAACCCCAAGGAAACATTCCACTGGCTCCGGGAACCCCTGTGCAATAATTTAATTGTCTTATGCACACATATCTGCACAGGAGAATTAAAAATTACTGCCGATTTTAGCAGATTTGTAACTTCTTGCGGAACCCCTGGACTGTACAGGCGGAACCCTGGTTGAAAACCACTGCCTCAAACTCTAGCACCCTCCTCAGAACCTGCTCCTCATCCCATGCCCATACTACCTCACTCCATCCACCCTTCCCAGCTGTTCCACCGATTCCTCCAACCCCAGCATCCCCATCAAGTCCTCAGCCCTTATCAAACAGCTTCACCCCACACATTTCTCTCTCAGTCCTTCCCAAAATTGCCATCCATATCTCTCCCTCCCTCAGACACCATGTCTCACTCCCACACAGCATTGCAGCTCTCACGCAACCCCTGCAGACCCTTCCTTTCATCTCTAATCAGAACCTTTTAATTCCACATATATACATACATACACATATGTATATACACACCCATACATATAAATATATACCCTTCTTTATTCCAGGACATCAACAAAAATGTGAAGACTGTTTCACAAACAGTGAAACCAGACAATTTATTTAAGGTAATTTACATTATATTTCATTAATTTTTTAAATTTTTATCTCCATGGTTACCTTAGGAGGACAAGTCTTGTCCAGAGCAGCTTCTTACCATTTGTCAGTACCATTCTTCTGGTCTTTGAGACTGACTTCCTCCATTTCTACACTTTGCTTTCTCTATCTTGATTGTCGTCATTGCCTTTGTCTTAACATCTGCTTTTCCATGCTAGCATGGGTCGGACGGAATTGGTTGAGGTGAATTTTCGGATCTTTACCTCTTGACCGACAGATTTAAAAAATGATTTTTTGTAACTAAACACTTTCAAACTTCAGACATTGGTAGAATGTGTCATATAAAACATCTTTTACTCTTAGTGTTTTTGAGAAAAACTTATATTTTACAAAGTTATTTCACATTAAAGTTCCCGTATTTCGGTAATTTCAACCAATCAATGACGTGTATTCAATGCTGTTGTTTGTCAACAACAACTATCAATGGTGTATTTTTTTGTTTGTCACTGTTATTTATGACATTGTTTGTGCATTTGTACTGGTTTAAGGGTTTTAGGGTCAGGGTCGTAAATAACAGTGACAAACGAAATATACACCACCGGAAGTTGTTGTTGACAAACAACAGCAGTAATTTTATTCAGCTGAATACACGTCATTGATTGGTTGAAATTACCGAAATATGAGAACTTTAACCCCACTCAAAATTTCTTGTGTTGTAAGTTACTTGGATGACCCTACAAGTGCTGGTGCCATGTAAAAAGCATCCATCCCACACTGCAAAGTGGTTGGCATTTGGAAGGGTATCCAGCCATAGAAACCATGGCAAAACTGACCTCACCTGTGCCAGTGCCACGTAAAAATCACTCACTCCACTTTGCAGAGTGGTTGGTGTTAGGAAGGGCATCCAGCCATAAAGACCCTGCCAAAACAGACACAGTACCCTTGGGTTAGTTTGCTACCTGGCCGGCTCATGTCATTTCATTGTTGAAAAAAAGCTTATACAATCCATTTTCAGAATATAACTTAAAAATTATCCTCCCTTGTTAAGTCTGTATAGTTGTGAGACCTGAGTTTGTCACTTAGGTGGGTGCTGGGTATAACAACTACTTAAAGGGGTGGGCGGACTACAAAACAAAAGGTTAAGAACCAATGTTTTAAACTCTGCTTTAATGAAAAATAATTCTTCATTGCAGCCCATCGCATCAGTGAGCAATGTTATACCTGATTCCAACGTGGAGTACAAGTTGTTTGACCGTATTATAAACATCCGCAAAGGACTAGGGACTCTGCCATTTGGCTTGAGGGGGACGGTGGTTGGTGTCCATCCAGGGGACAAGCCATTCTCAACCATCTACGACATCCTGTTTGATGAAGAATTCTCACAGGCTGTTGAAGTGGGGTAAGTCTTTTGTTTCTTCTTCTTTTCATGTCAGAAAGGGGCAGCTGTGGCTGTGAGCCGAAGGCATTCGCTTCCCAACCACATGGTTTTGGGTTCAGTCCCACTGCACGGCACCTTGGGAAAGTGTCTTTTACTATGGTCCCTGGGATAACCAAAGCCTTGTGACTGCATTTGGTGGATGGAAACTGTGTGGAAGTCCGTGTATGTGTGTGTGTGTAATAATAATAATAATAATAATAAATGCAAAATTCTGTCTGTCTGTCTGGGACCCCTGTATCTTAGTCTACATTTGCTCTACACAGACATATTATACCTATTTTGGAATCAGGATGATCCCAGGATTGAAAGATCTGCCCTTCATTTGGTCCTTGAACATCCAACATTGGGATC
The DNA here is from genome assembly GCF_006345805.1 of Octopus sinensis. Taxonomy (NCBI): domain Eukaryota; kingdom Metazoa; phylum Mollusca; class Cephalopoda; order Octopoda; family Octopodidae; genus Octopus; species Octopus sinensis. The sequence continues at coordinate 13,840,922 of NC_043022.1, forward strand.
AGGTCTGGATGAGAATTTGTTATAAGAAAACAGTTGAAAATTCAAATTTTAAAAGAATTCCAAAAATTTGTGAACTTTCAAGATTTTTATTTAAACTGAGTGTAAAGTAATACCATTATTGGTAGGGGACCAATAAAGGCTCTCTTTAGTTTTGGGCCACAGGTCCGCGTAACCCCCTGCAGGAGCTAACCACACGGAGTGCAGCTTTTTAAGCTTGCAGATATATGTGTGTGTGTGTGTGTGTGTAATAATAATAATAATAATAATAAATGCAAAATTCTGTCTGTCTGTCTGGGACCCCTGTATCTTAGTCTACATTTGCTCTACACAGACATATTATACCTATTTTGGAATCAGGATGATCCCAGGATTGAAAGATCTGCCCTTCATTTGGTCCTTGAACATCCAACATTGGGATCAGGTCTGGATGAGAATTTGTTATAAGAAAACAGTTGAAAATTCAAATTTTAAAAGAATTCCAAAAATTTGTGAACTTTCAAGATTTTTATTTAAACTGAGTGTAAAGTAATACCATTATTGGTAGGGGACCAATAAAGGCTCTCTTTAGTTTTGGGCCACAGGTCCGCGTAACCCCCTGCAGGAGCTAACCACACGGAGTGCAGCTTTTTAAGCTTGCAGATATATGTGTGTGTGTGTGTGTGTATATATATATATATATATATATATATGTGTGTGTGTGTGTATATATATGTGTGTGTGTGTGTGTATATATATGTGTGTGTGTGTGTGTGTATATATATGTGTGTGTGTGTGTATATATGTGTGTGTGTGTGTGTGTATATATGTGTGTGTGTGTGTGTATATATATGTGTGTGTGTGTGTGTATATATATGTATGTGTGTGTGTGTATATATATGTATGTGTATATATGTATATATATGTATGTGTATAATTATTTATTTATTTATTATTATTATTCTTTTGCAGCAATGTCCCAAACTGTGGCTATCATCTGACCATCCATGATATGATGAACTTGTCGCATGGGAAACATCAAAACCAACCTACAACGACCAGCCCATTCCCAGCACGTACCTCCCAGTATGCCAACCAGAACCAGTCCGCAAGGCCCACATACTCTGGGAATCAGACCCAACGGAAAGTCACGGTCAACAACCAGAATAACTCCAGAGTACGTAGTTGTTGTTGTTGTTGTTGGCTTCTATTGTTTTTTCCTTTTTTTTTGGTTTCTGTTCAGTTCTTTTATCTTTTGCTTCAGTCATTGGACTGTGGCCACACTGGGGCACCACTTTGAAAAGGTTTCAGTCAAACGAATCGACCCCCAATACTCATGTTTTTTGGGTTTTTTTTCAATCTTTTTCAAGTCTGGTACTTTTCTGTTGGTGACCTTTTGTTGAATTGCTTTTTGTTGACTGTTCTTTGAGCCACTGCTTCACTACAGTTTTCACTTCCTCGTCACTGGAATAATGTTTGCCTCTCAAACCCTCTTTTGTGGCGCCGAAGAGATGATAGTCTGAAGGCGCTAAATTATTCCAGTGACGAGGAAGTGAAAACTGTAGTGAAGAAGTGGCTCAAAGAACAATCAACAGAATTTTATGGGGCAGGGATACATGCTCTCATTCGAAGGTGGAACATTGCTATTGAGAGGAATGGTGACTATGTTGAGAAATAGGGATATGATCCACAGAGGACCAGCTTCATTTTGATTGCATTACTTTTTGACTCACCCTCATAGAAAGATCTTAGTAAAAATCCCATTCTGAGTTGGTGATGTAAAAATACCAGAAAGAGAAGAGAGACACTTACCCCCTTTGTGTTTGTTTGTGGAAGGTGGCTGGTCACCCTTTATAATATCCTGCATCTAGAAAGGTCTGTTTTGTGACTTGGTCCTCATTTCGTTGTATAATCTTGACTTCCAGCTGGAGCACCGCTTTTAGTCGAGCAAATCAGCCCCAGGACTTATTCTTTGTAAGCCCAGTACTTATTCTATCGGTCTCTTTTGCCAAACCGCTGAGTTATAGGGACGTAAACACACCAGCATCGAATGTCAAGTGATGTTGGGGGGTACAAACATATTCACAGACATACATATATACATATGACGGGCTTCTTTCAGTTTCCATCTACCAAATCCACTCACAAGGCTTTGGTCGGCCCGAGGCTATAGTAGAAGACACTTGTCCAAGGTGCCACACAATGGGACTGAACCCGGAACATTGTGGTTGGTAAGCAAGCTACTTACCACACAGCCACTCCTATGCCTAGGAGAATAATAACAATATCTTGTCACAGCCTGGCAACCCTTCAGTATTGGTAGACAACACCATTCACCCACAAAATCTTCCCTCGTGACAAAGAAGAGAAAGAGGCTGAGCTGAAAAAAGTGGGTAAATGGTATCATCTCCTCACACTGTCACTCTATAGACCAATATCTTTACTGCCCTTGTCATTTTTCATATTGAAATTGTGTACAAGTGTTATTTATATGCAAGTCATCATCATCATCATCATTATTGTCTTATCATTTTTATCATCGTCGTCATCATTGTTGTTGTTATTGCTATCATCATTTTTACATCTTGTTTGTCCATTCTGTCTCGTGGCCAGTGTTGGATGACGATTCCTCTCCAACACAGCATCCTCACATTTGTTCTTCCTTTGTCATCTCTCGTGCAAGGTTTAGCTTCCTGGAAACCATCATCATCACTCACCCCCACATCTTGATCGTCGTCTTTCATTCTGTCCTTCCCTACAGCACTTCTCCACCCATCTGTCATCATTCATATGCATCACACAGCCATTCCAACCTCGCCATTCCTTCCTGCACACCACCACCACCACCATCATCGATTCCTTTCATACTCGGATTTTCCTCTCAGCTTGTCTATGCTTTGCCTTTTGTGCACATTGACATCACACATCCAGTGGATCACGCTCACCTCATTCTTCCCCGACCATCACACATCCTCTGCATTCAGAACCCATGTCTCACTACCATGCAGCATCACAGTTCATACCCAAAGCATCGTACAATCTACCATTCGCTTAGAGAGAAAAGCTCATTAGCAGAGATCATCATCATCATCATCATCGTTTAACGTCCGTTTTCCGCGCTAGCACGGGTTGGATGGTAAAAATTTATTAGCACGAGTAGGGTTCGAACCCACGCGGACAGATGTCCATTGGAACTTAAGTCCAACGCCTTAACCACTCGGCCATCGTGCTGAACACAAGGGGAATGCTTACAGCACTTAGGTTTCCTAAGCGGTCACCCATCTAAGTACAAACTAGGCTCGATGTTGCTTAACTTCGGTGATCGGACGAGAACCGGTGCTTTCAGCGTGATATGGCCGTAAAAGAAAACTTCATCGACAGAGGCAACAATTTCCTGAATTCTCTTCATCCTATTCTAATTCTGGCCACAACACTTTCAGTACACTTGCCCCACTCCCCACTTCTCGTTAGGTCCCCTAGGTAACAGAATCCATTACCAACTACTTCTACACAGCCTATTAAATATTGCAAGGAACTTGCTTTATTGGTGTTCTAAGGGCTCACTGTTCCTGCACACCTGTCACAGGTAAAGATTCTATTCACTGTCGTCAGCCTGTCTTTGTTTTCCCTACACCTTGTATACCCCTCGGCACTGCATCGAGCACACCAGGTGGAATTCTTGGCAACCCCCTGTCTGCGTATTGGGGGGCACAGCTGATATGGCAATTTCAAAAACATGTCTCTCTCATCTGGATATCGGTTAAAACTACCAAGATAAATGCCATGTTTTAAATGAACTTACATTATTCATTTGATGAGCGTCAGCTATTGGAAGGGGGAAGAAAATTTCTGATAGATATGCATATAGACACACACACATATATGTATATAAGTACATAATCATCATCATCGTTTAACGTCTGCTTTCCATGCTGGCATGGGTTGGACGATTTGACAGAGGACTGGCAAACCAGATGGCTGCACCAGGCTCCAATCTAATCTGGTAGAGTTTCTACAGCTGAATGCCCTTCCTAACGCCAACCACTCCGAGAGTGTAGTGGGTGCTTTTATGTACCACCGGCACAAGAGCCAGTCAGGCGGTACTGGCAACGGCCACGCTCAAATGGTGTTTTTTACGTGCCACCTACACAGGAGCCAGTCCTTGGGTAGATTTTGTACCTGGCCGGCTCTTGTCAACCATCTTACCCATGCATGCATGGAAGATGGGTGTTAAAAGATGATGATGAAGTGTGAAAACCATTTCTGTGCAGTTCTTTCAGTAAAATCACTTTCTCTGTACATGGCTTTAGCAACTCTGGAACTTTGGCTGAAAGCAAAGAGAAGCAGGTGTTGAAAATGCTTCCTGGTTTTTTTTTGTTTTTGCTTTTTTTCCTACTTGGCCTTCCATGATCATACACCTGGAAAGAAGTAAAATTTATTCAAATTTTCAAAAATGCTGAACAAAATTTGTAATGGAAGAATAGAACCACTAAAATTAAAAGCATAAAAAAAAAACACTACGAGAAAAATACTTTTTGTGTTAATTCGAATAACATTAGAAAGAACTGAAAGAATTTATCTGACAACACCATAGATTGATAGGTCTACAGGTAGATAGATAGATAGATAGATAAGAAGGCAGGTAGATAAATAAACGGGGCTATAGATATAGATAGGTCTATAGATAGATTAGTCTACAGATAGATAGGTCTATCGATAGACAGACAGGGCTGTAGATATAGATGGCGGCGAGCTGGCAGAATCGTTAGCACACCGGACAAAATTCTTAACGGTATTTCATCTGCTGTTACGTTCTGAGTTCAAATTCCGCCGAGGTCGACTTTGCCTTTCATCCTTTCGGGGTCGATAAATTAAGTACCAGTTACGCACTGGGGCCGATGTAATCGACTTAATCCGTTTGTCTGTCCTTGTTTGTCCTCTCTTTGTTTAGCCCCTTGTGGGCAGTAAAGAAATAAGGGCTGTAGATATAGATAGGTAGATAGATAGGTGTATAGAGGGCTAGGTCTATACAGATAGGAATGCATGCAGACCATGGTGTATGTGCTGTACATAAATGTTGGTTATAATGCCAAGTTATAAATGCTTTGTTCATGGTGGGACACATTAAAGAAAAGTGAAAAAAGAAATCCAAGTGGATGGTGGAGCATGGGACATGAAAAGGCTGATAAAAGCTGATTTTATTGCTTGCTGGTCGAGGGCTGCTGACTGAGGGCACCACATTAGCCGAGGGGTTTCTGAGGATCGTTTGATGGTAACAACATAAATGCAGAGCAGATATCATTTCCTCGGGGTTTTGGTAACCTGTTCTTGTATGGTTTCTTTCCCTCAGCATACTCCACAAACAACCACAACACCAACAACAACAACAACACCAGCTGATCAGCACCACCCCCATCAGCAAGGTGACACATTTCATCCAAACTCATTCTATGACGGCGCCAGTCCTCAGTTTGTCACACCCAAGATGTTTAGTCGAAAACAAGCCAACCCTAAACTGACTGACGACAAAGCTTCAGCTAAGGTCAGTTGTCCGTTTGTTGTCTCTCTCTCTCTCTCTCTCTTGCTTTTGTTTCTGTAAATTCAAATTTACACATCGTATCGTGCAGGGGTTCGCTGTGGGTTCACCAACAACGCTTTGTGAATGATATTGGTTGACAGAAACTGAAAAAATCACATGAGTTTTTGAGAGTTGCCCTTCGTCTTTCTATGTGCATGTTTTGTATGCATTTCCTCTCCTTTGAGTGTGTGTGTTTCCCTTTGTTGCGATGTGTGAGTTGTACTGATTGCAAATGATGTCGTTTGTTTGCAGTCTTCTGCGAAAGAATGTCTGGCTCTCCTCGACGCGTCTTGAACAAACACGTTGCGCAATGATTTGTTGACAAACAGCGGCTCCGTTGTTCTTCCAAAACGGTGCCACTTGTCTGCAGTTCTTCACACAAAAAACATGTCTGCTGTGATTCTGTTGTGGGCCCTTTGGTTGTTCGACAGAGCAGGCAGGGGTGTGGGGAGGGTTGAGGAATTGTCATTGCCTCACCTAGGAACAGGTGAAGAGCATCTGGTTAGGAAATTCTGGCTCAATGTAGTGTTTCTTGGGCCATGCAAGCATGGACAAGTAGATGAAGGCACACTGATGATGATGGTGGTGGTGGTGGATCTGGTGGTGTTGCTAGTTGCTGTTGTAGATGGTGGTGGTGGTGATAATATTAAGGTGAGTGTTGTGATGGCGATGATGATGATGATGTAGCTTATGATGTTATTGCTTTGTTGATTGTGATGATGATGATGATAGCCATGTCTGTAGTGCTATCAATGTTGGCAATGGTCATATATATAGTGTGTGTGTGTGTGTATATATATATATATATATATATAAATAAATATAGGGTGTGTGTATATATAATTATATATATATATATAGTGTGTGTATATATAATATATATATATAGTGTACGTATGTATATAGCGTGTATGTATATAGCATGTATGTATATATAATATATATATATAGTGTACGTATGTATATAGCATGTATATATATATATATATATATATAGTGTGTGTGTGTGTGTATATATATATACACAAATGAGTCCCAGCAGTTATAAGGAAGTTAATCATGTGACCAACCAGCACCCTGTTCAGAGGAGACCCTTGTAATCAGGCTAAACCCCAGTCTTATGAGTCGTAGGACACACAACCAGGCTTAAGTGAGAGCCCCCTTAAGCTTGTAAGATTATCTGACCAAGGGGTGTCTTGTATTCTTGTATAAAACCCTTTGTTTCATGTTACCCCAGTTTGCTCAACTGGGAAATTAACCCCTCAACAGATCAGCATCACATGTAGCAGGGCAGGGTTATAATCCTTTCTACTCTAGGCACAAGGCCCGAAATTTTGGGGAGGGGGGGCAGTCGATTAGATTGACCGCAGTACTCAACTGGTACTTAATTTATCGACCCCAAAAGGATGAAAGGCAAAGTTGACCTCAGTGGAATTTGAACTCAGAAGATAAAGACAGACGAATACTGCTAACATTTCTGCCAGCTCGCTGCCTTAAAAAGATTCCAACGCAGGGTTGTAATCTTGGTCACTTGTCTGTCAATCCTTGAGGTGCATGACTTAGTAGTTAGGATGTTGGACTCGTGATCATAAGATTGTGGTTTCGATTCTCAGATCAGGTTGTGGGTTCTTGAACAAAACCCTTCATTTCATGCTGCTCCAGTCCACTCAGCTGTCGATGGGTTCCAACAATAACTGAGAAATTGACCCAGTAATGGACTCATGCCCCATTTAAGAAGGGCAGTGTTGTAATCTCTGAACTTATATATCCTGGAAACCGGAGGAAGCTGGGGTATTATAAGCCCAAAGGGGTCAAGACAAACCCTTAAATCTCTCAAGTCTAAGCTAGCTATCTTTTTTTTTTTTGTTTCTTTTAATGAACATACTTTGTTTTGTCAAATTTCTCCATTTTCTTTCGTCTTCTTTCCTTTTGCAGAGAGACAAGTCTTCTGGAGTCAATGAATTCGCTGACATCTGGAAAGAACTGAAACAGCTGAAGGTCAGTGACCCTCCATCCTGCATGCCACCTCAGGCAAGGAAGGCCAACCGATCGTCCAGCGCATCCAGCAATAGTTGTTCTCTCAGCCATGCGGCCCAGGCCCTGGACAAACTCTCTGATTCCATGACCGCAGCAAACGCCAAAGCTGAATTTGGTGGTGGCAGAGATGAAAATGGTAACGGACGGTTAGCAGGTGGCAGCCGTAGTGGTGGTCGCAGTGGTGGTGGCCACAAGAACCGTCTGACCGTCAGCACTCTATTTCAACAGGCAGTGGAAAGCGAACCCAAAGGGTTTCTTCCAACGAACTCTGCAGGTCCCGATTCAGGTCCCGTGTCTGCAACTTCAGGGAAAGGAAAAGCTAAGGGAAATAAAATGGGAACCCCTTCTTCGATGCCGGCTGGCAATGCTGAGGTAAGTTACAAACTCAACAAACATCTGTGTGTGTTTGGTACCAGAACTTGTGGGGGGGGGGGAGACTTTCAATAAATGATTAAATATATTTTCTGAATGAAAGGGTGATTTGTACGAAAATATTTTATGGGTCTCGAATTTGAGTCTCAAGTACAAAATCTAAAGTTTCCAGAGCTGTGGAGTCGAAACAAAAAACTTTGACTCCGACTCCTCTTTATGTAATCATGCAGTTGTGATCCCTATGCTGGTGGCACGTAAAAAGCACCATCCGAACGTGGCCGATGCCAGTGCCGCCTAGACTGGCTTCTGTGCCGGTGGCACGTAAAAAGCACCATCTGAACGTGGCCGATGCCAGTGCCTCCTCAACTGGCTTCCGTGCTGGTAGCATGTAAAAAGCACCATTCGATCATGGCCGTTGCCAGCCTCGCCTGGCCCCCGTGCCAGTGGAACTTAAAACGCACCCACTACTCTCTCGGAGTGGTTGGCGTTATGAAGGGTATCCAGCTGTAGAAACTCTGCCAGATAAAACCGGAGCCTGGTGCAGCCTTCTGGCTTCCCAGATCCCCGGTCAAACTGTCCAACCCATGCCAGCATGGAAAACGGAAGTTAAATGATGATGATTGTGGTCTACATATCTCATAAAGTATACGCTTGTATTTTGAGGAGGCCTATATATTACAACTGGTTTATATCAAAGAATATAAAGACATTGTGAGTCGGAATCAGAGTCAGTATAGTTTTACAGATTCTGACTACCCCCTTAATTGTGTCCGACTCCACAGCCCTGGCTTTTACTCTAAGCCAACATCTTTGTGACCCCTTGCATGTCTCTTCACATTCCTCCTCCTCCTCCATCTCTTTGCTTGCCTCCCTACCTCAGCCATTATTTATCTCTCTTGTCCTTTACCTTACCCCCCCCCACATTCTCTCTCTCACAAACGCACATCATCAAACCTCCATCTTGTGTTATATTTACAAAGGTGTCCGTCACATTTAGAGTACCCCACATGTACCATTAATCCCTAAACGTTTGTTACATCTACTAAGGTACCCCACTATTAACCCCTAAATGTCTCACATCTAGGGTACCCCACATGTACCATTAATCCCTAAACGTTTGTTACATGTACTAAGGTACCCCACTATTACTATTAACCCCTAAATGTCTGTCACATTTAGAGTACCCCATAAGTACCATTAATCCCTAAACGTTTGTTACATGTACTAAGGTACCCCACTATTACTATTAACCCCTAAATGTCTGTCACATTTAGAGTACCCCATAAGTACCATTAATCCCTAAACGTTTGTTACATGTACTAAGGTACCCCACTATTACTATTAACCCCTAAATGTCTGTCACATCTGGGGTACCCCACATGTACCATTAATCCCTAAACGTTTGTTACATCTAAGGTACCCCACTATTAACCCCTAAATGTCTCACATCTAGGGTACCCTACATGTACCATTAATCCCTAAACGTTTGTTACATCTACTAAGGTACCCCACTATTAACCCCTAAATGTCTCACATCTAGGGTACCCCACATGTACCATTAATCCCTAAACGTTTGTTACATCTACTAAGGTACCCCACTATTACTATTAACCCCTAAATGTCTGTCACATCTAGGGTACCCCATAAGTACCATTAATCCCTAAACGTTTGTTACATGTACTAAGGTACCCCACTATTACTATTAACCCCTAAATGTCTGTCACATTTAGAGTACCCCATAAGTACCATTAATTCCTAAACGTTTGTTACATGTACTAAGGTACCCCACTATTACTATTAACCCCTAAATGTCTGTCACATCTAGGGTACCCCATAAGTACCATTAATCCCTAAACGTTTGTTACATGTACTAAGGTACCCCACTATTACTATTAACCCCTAAATGTCTGTCACATTTAGAGTACCCCATAAGTACCATTAATCCCTAAACGTTTGTTACATGTACTAAGGTACCCCACTATTACTATTAACCCCTAAATGTCACATCTAGGGTACCCCACATGCACCATTGACCTTAAATGCTTGTTCTTTCAGGATGGGACAGCTGCTTTAAAACAGATGCTGAACATAGGGAACACAGAGTCAGCTCCCTACAAATTTGACAGCCAAACAGGGGACATGAAAACCCAATCAATCGCCTCCCCTAAAGTACAGATTGCTGTGGCCCCTTCATCCCATGCTGTAGGCAACTTGAGCAGCAGTGGGGCCTCGAGTTTTACCCACCAAGTCACAGTTGAAGAACTGTTTGAAGGTAAGCAACAAGTTTTGCATTTGTGTTCTTTGATATGTTCAGGTGTTTTGCTTTCGTTCTTTACGTTCAAGAGTTCAAATCCCACTCAGGTGAACTTCGCTTTTGGAGGAATCAATAAACTAAAGTACCAGTCGTGTCCTGGGATTGATGTAATTGACTAAGCCCCCGCTGTTTAAAAATTGCTGGTCTTGCACCTAAAATTAGAAACCCCTATTATTATTTAAGGTGGCAAGCTGGCAGACATGTTAGCATGCCGGGTGAAATGCTTAGCCAGTATTTTGTCCGTCGCTACGTTCCAAGTTCAAATTCCGCCGAGGTCGACTTTGCCTTAGCACCAGTTATGCTCTGGGGATCAATATAATCAACTTAATTCCTTCCCCCAAATTTGAGGCCTTGTGGTTCCAGTAGAAAGGATTATCCTCATTATCATTATTATTATTATCCTCATTATTATTATCATTATTATTATCATCATCATTATTATTATTATCCTCATTATTATTATTATTATTATCCTCATTATTATTATTATTATCATCGTTATTATTATCCTCATTATTATTATCATTATTATTATCCTCATTATTATTATCATTATTATTATTATTATTATTAACCTCATTAAGACGGTAAGTTGGGAAAATCCTTAACATGTTGGACAAAATGGTCAATGCTGTTTCTTCTGGCGCTTTCCGTTTTGAGTTCATACGCTGCTGCCAAACCCAACTTTGCCTTTCGTCCTCTTGGTTGTCTATAAAATAAATTACGTGTCAATTACCGGGTCGTGCAATCCTCTACCTTCCCCTCCTCTCAAAACTGTTGGCCTTGTGGCAAAATCTGAAACAATTACAGTTTTTAATTAGACGTGTACTAAACATCTTTATAAATAGAATTGAAGTTGTGTGTGTGAGACTCTGTCTCCTCCGATTTAGATTCCTAACTACTCCCACATTTTGTGGTGCAGTTTGACTAAAAGCAGGTATCTTATAGTCGTGATTCATATCGAGCCCTTCTGGGTATTAGCGCGCGTCTACGATGAGTCTACGATTTAAAAAAAAATTTACCATCATTTTTCCGCATTTTTATGATTTTTGCTCGGCTTATATAAGGGAAGTAACTCTCTAAAAATGCTAATATAGTTATTTCCCTTACAAACCCGAGCAACACTGCTAGTTATTGCGTAAAATCTCCATATTTCGCTCTGCCATGCAGTGTTACTGCTATGGCAGGGACACATTAAACCTCAAAACCTCATCCCTGCTGGATTCCTGGTAAAGCGGTGATGAACAACTCACATGGATGGAGCAGATGCAGCCGATTCTGTCCGTCGCTTTGCTCACAATCCTTACTCATGAGCTGTATATGCAACTATTTATTTTGTTTGCTCAAGAGCCCAGATGGAGGGCAAAGTGATCCACAGGGTCCCACCTCTGAGAGGGTTAATATGTTCGAATGCGTTCAAACATGGAAAGACAAAGCACAAGACAATTCTCCTTCAAGACAATAAGGGTGTAAACACACCACATGTGGCAATGTTGTCCTAAAAGGAAAATTACTTCTCTCGAGACAACTTGTGCAGCATATTGTCCTTCCATGTCCGAATGTACCCAAAACATACCGTTCTATATTTAAGAGATGACGAATTATGTACATTATTTACATTGGACGGATATTTTGTCCTCATCTTGTTTGTTGTTAACACAATGTTTCAGCTGATATACCCTCCAGCCTTCATCAGGTGTCTTGGGGGAAATTTCAAACCTGCGTTCTCATTCCTAAGGTATTTTTCGATATTATTATTATTATTATTATTATTATTCAGGTCACTGCCTGGACTCGAACTTGGAATTTTGGAGTTAGTAGCCCGTGCTCTTAACCACTACGCCATATTCTCACGGGCATATAATCCCAAGATTCCGAGTTCGATTCCAGGCAGTGACCTGAATAATAATAATAATAATAATAATAATAATAACATTGAAAAATACCTTAGGAATGAGAACCCAGGTTCGAAATTTCCCCAAGACACTTGAAGGAGGCTGGAGGGTATATCAGCTGAAATGTTGTGTTAACAACAAACAAGATGAGGACAAATATCTGTCAAATGTAAATAATGTACCCAAAACATGTTAAATAGGATTGTGCAAAATGGTATTTTATGTTTTTGTTGGTTTCTATATAGCAGTGGTTCTCACCCAGGGCCCACATGACCATTAAGGGGTCCATATAAGATTTTTCTTTGTTTAAATTTATCTGCAATAAATTGCTTACATTTTTACAATTTGCAAAAGTATTAAAATTTTTTAATACAATTCCTAATAATATTCGGTTGTCCGGAAAGTTTGTGCCGATTTATAGTAGCTTACCTTTCGACTTATTTTAGAACATGGTTGAGTCCATAAAATAGGATATTGACTACGCCTCCATTTAGAGCACAGTTTAAGCTATCTTTTCGTGGAAGCAGGTTTATGTTCCTATAACCTCTGTGAATTCTGTAACCCTTTAAAATGGAAGATAAGAAAGTTCATTTTCGGCACTTGATGCTTTGGGAACCAGACAAAAATTGCTGCAGCTCGGTTGGGACGTGTTATCCCACCCTCCATATTCACCAGATATTGCTCCTTCGGATTTCCACTTATTCAGGTCTCTGCAGAATAGTCTTAATGGTAAAAATTTCAATTACTTGGATAATGTAAAAAGATACCTTGATGAATTCTTTGCCATGAAACCACCTCAATTCTGGGAAGAGGGTATTTTCAAGTTAAAGGAAAGATGGAGACGCATTGTGCAACAAAATGGTTCATATTTGGTTGATTAAAAATGTAATGGCGAGTATTTATTGACCTTTTTCTTTCCTTTAAAAATCGGCACAAACTTTCCGGACAACGCAATATTTAATTATAGAAATACTGTAGGATTTCTTTTTATATACTTGGAAGGGCTATGAGGGGCCAGTAGAGTAAAACAGAAATCAAAAGAGTCCATGGGCAAAAAAGGGGTTTCAGAACTGCTTTATGGGTTTATTTTTGTTATTCTTTTTTTGTTGGGTGGCAAGAAGTGGGTGTGCCCTGACATGCCTTGTCCCCTAACTGCTGTAATCTTGTCCAAACATTGCTTAAATGATCATCACCAGAAGCTGTGATCAATCTTGACCATTGGTGGTTGTTGGATAGTTAAGAAGTTTGCTTCTCGACCATGTGGATGCAGGTTCAATCTTACTGTGCAGCACCTTGAGTAAAATATATTCTACTTAAAGCCCTTGGGCCAACCAATGCTTTGTGAGGGAATTTGCTGGACAAAAATTGAAAGAAACTTGTTATGTGTGTATGTATGTGTATATAAATATTATATAATATATATATATATATATATATATATGGGAAAAAAAGTCAAGGTAGAAAATGTTAAAATAATTTTATCATGAAAAACATTTTAGTACCGGTTTTGGTCATTGATACTTTTTCAACTCTAAGTATGGAAAACAATTAAATTTTGAGAAAATTAAATGAAAAGTTTTGGTAAACGAGTAAACAAGAGAGACGGAGATAGGCAGAAACAAGGAAAATGCCCCTTGTATTTGAATACTATGCAAGAATTTTTCTTTTAATTTTCCTAAAATTTAATTGTTTTCCATACTTAGAGTTGAAAAAGTCTCAATGACTGAAACCGGTACTGAAATGTTTTTTATAAAAATTATTTCAGCATTTTCTACCTTGACTTTTTTTCCATATATATATATATATCACGTCTTCCTTTTCAACCTTCTACATATGTGTGTGTGTGTGTGTGAGAGAGAGAGCAGTAGCTCCAAATAACCTATCCAACCCATGTATATTGTGGCGAAGATGGTGGGGCTGTGTGTGGTGTGTGTGGACTCCTTTGTTTTATTGACAAATGGTGTTTCAGCAAGACAGAAAATGACCATCACCTCATGGCTGCAAGTGTGCTAGGTCAAAGGTGAAGACTTCTTTTAGCATCCTCTGCCCTACCCCATCGTGTCTTTCCCTATCGCCACTGGACTTATCAAGGAAGAGTGCCAGTGTCTCGGTCTACTGAACCCTCTTCAAGACGATCGTTTATTCCGGTGGGTCTGGTTTTATGCACAGCCAGTTCTACTCCCTTTGTTCCTTCCGACTTGTATTGATTTAGTACCATCTGCCATTGTTATCCCGAACCCAGCAGTTAACAGGAGCATGGAGTTATCTGCTCTTAGATGAGCAGCAGAAGAGATGAAGAGAGCGTATGTATGTCATCATCATCATCGTCGTTTACTGTCCGCTTTCCATGCTGGCATGAGTTGGACAGTTTGACTGGGGACTGACAAGCCAGGAGGCTGCACCAGGCTCCAATCTGATCTGGCAAGGTTTCTACAGCTGGATGCCCTTCCTAATATGCCAACCACTTTACAGAGAGTGTATGAGTGGTTTTTACATGTCACCGGCACGGGGAGCCAGTTAGGTGGCACTGGCATCAACCATGTGTAGATGGGTCTTTTTATGTGTTACCGGCACGGGGAGCCAGTCAGGCAGTACTGGCAATGATCCATGCACGAACGGTGCTTATTGCATGTCACCAGCACAAGAGCCAGTCAGGCCGTGTGTACTTATATAATATACAGAGAGAGAGATAGAGAGAGAAGGGGAGTATAATTTGTGTGTACAGTTGAATGTATGACTGCTACTATTAAGTTTAGAACTCCACATAGATTATTATGTTGCAGTCTGCTTCCAGAGCAAATTTAAGAGAAATTGCGATAAACAAGTTTTTGTTTTTATATATATATACTGGAGTAAACACATAAATGTGAAAGAAGGTGGAAAAAAGAGTACTCAAATACCAGGGGTAGAGTAATATGCTTTATTTAAAAGCAGCAGAAATTCAACAAAACCTGTTACTCTGAGTTTCACATTCTGACGAACAGGAACGTGAAACTCAGAGTAACAGGTTTTGTTGAATTTTCTGCTGCTTTTAAATAAAGCATATATATATATATATTCTTTTCTACTCTAGGCACAAGGCCCAAAATTTTGGGGAAGGGGGCCAATCGATTAGATCAACCCCAGTATGTAACTGGCATTTAATTTATCGACCCCAAAAGGATGAAAGGCAAAGTTGACCTCAGCGGAATTTGAACTCCGAACGTAAAGCCAGACAAAATACCGCTAAGCATTTCACCCAGAGTGCTAATGATTCTGCCAACGCACCTTATACATACATACATACATATATATATATATATATATATATACACACACACACACATGCACAAGGGTGCGATGAATAAATTGTCATCTAATTTACGCAAAAATGAAAATAACACTGACATCTCATTTTAACAGATATATTTACCAAAATTACATAAAAATATCTTGAAATAATAAAAAGTAAATTTATTCAATAAAATCGCCGTTGGCTTCAACCACGGCCTCCAGACAACTTCGGAATCTTCTGCAATTCTTCAGGACAGTCTCCTTATTTAAGTTGGCGAATGCTGCCATAATCCTTGCCTTCAGTTCATCTTTGCTGTTACAAGGAGTTTTGTTGGTCTCTCGCTCAATTGCACCCCACACATAATAATCAAGGGGGTTGCAGTCTGGGGAGTCGGGTGGCCAGATGTTAGGGGTGATGTGGTCGCAGAAATTGTCTGAAAGCTATTCCTGGGTTCTCCTGCTTGTGTGGCATGGTGCAGAGTCCTGTTGCCAGACATTAAGGTCTTCCAGCAGCCACTCTCTTTACCCAGAGTAGCACCACCTCCTCCAGGTACTTGATGTAGGCCTCCGTGTTGAGCCTGAGGCCATGTGGGAAGATGAGTGGAGGCATAACGTCACCATCACTAGTGATCACTCCAAACACCATGATGTTGACTGGATGTTTGATTTTTATCACTCTCGGTTGATGTCCTCAGACTGTCACCCAACATTCTGAAATGTTCGTATTGGAGATTCCAACACGAATGCCAAGCAGTACAGCATATCATTTCCAAATTTCTGGCAGAGCGATTTGTATCATGGTGCTGTTTTTCTCAGAGACAATGCCCAACTGACCCTACTATACTGTGTAGTTGACAAAATCAAAAACAAACAATGCACATGCGTGAAATTAAAAGTATAAAACGGTGACAACTTACCCATCGCACCTTGTATATGTATGTATGTATGTATATATATATATATATATATATAAAAACAAACACACACACACACATGTATTGTGGGCTTGAATGAATTCTGGTGCAATCTCATCATCACCATTTAGCATCCATTTTCCTTGCTGGCTTGGGTTGAATTGTTTGACAAGACTGACAACAGGTTCCAATATCTGTTTTGGAATGGTTTCTATGGCTGGATGCCTTTCCTAATGCCAACCACTTTACAGAGTCTACTGGGAGCTTTTTACGTGATAGCATCACCACCGCTTTTTACATGGCACCATCACCGGTGCTTTTTATGCGGTGCCATCACTGATGCTTTTTACATGGCTCCATCACCGGAGCTTTTTATGTGGCACCATCACTAGCACTTTTTACGTGGTACCATCACCGGAGCTTTTTACATGGTACCATCACTAGCACTTTTTACGTGGTACCATCACCGGAGCTTTTTACATGGTACCATCACTAGCACTTTTTACGTGGTACCATCACCGGAGCTTTTTACATGGTACCATCACTAGCACTTTTTACGTGGTACCATCACCGGAGCTTTTTACATGGTACCATCACTAGCACTTTTTACGTGGTACCATCACCAGAGCTTTTTACATGGTACCATCACTAGCACTTTTTACGTGGTACCATCACCGGAGCTTTTTACATGGTACCATCACTAGCACTTTTTACGTGGTACCATCACCGAGCTTTTTACATGGTACCATCACTAGCACTTTTTACGTGGTACCATCACCGGAGCTTTTTATGTTGCACCATCAATGGTGCTTCTTAACGTGGCACCAGCATACATTTGCTTATGTATACAGGTTAAAACAGCATGTCCCTAGTCATGGTACTGTGTGTAGAGTGGTCCATATGTATGTGTTACAGTATGTAAGCAGTCTTTAATCACACACACACACACACACACACACATACCCTGTCTCCATATCAGCTGTCTATATCTGATTTTTCTTTCCCACCATGCTAGCTTATCGGAGGTTTTCCAAGAAGAGTAAGTTACAAAAAAAGAAAAAAAAAATCTATAGAAATCCTTTTTTTGGCTCATGCTTTTCATCATTTATAGCATGTTTCATTGTTGTTGTTGTTATGTATGTAGGTGTGTTTGTGTATCTGAAAACATAAATTGTCTTCTCAAAATATGGTTTATTTTATTTAAATTGGTGGAATTGGTCGCATGTCAGACAAAACGCTTAGCAACATCTCTTCCAGCTTTTTATGTTCCAAGTTCAAATTCTGTCAAGATCACCTTTGCCTATTTTCCTTCCAGGGTCAGTAAAATATGCGCCTGTTGAGCATCGGAGGTCGATGTAATCAAGCAGCTCCCCCCTCTAAAAATTGCAGGCCTTGTGCCTCTAGTAGAAACAATTATTATTATTATTATTTTTGTTATTATTGTGCTGGTGGCATGTAAAAAGCACCAACTGATCATGGCTGTTGCCGGTGGCATGTAAAAAGCACCCACTACACTCTCGGAGTGGTTGGCATTAGGAAGGGCATCCAGCTGTAGAAACACTGCCAGATCAGACTCGAGCCTGGTGCAGCCTACTGGCTTCCCAGACCCTGGTCGAACCGTCTAACGCGTCAAGTTGGTATAAATGGGTCAAAGGATCACGTTTTCAATTTTGTTGGGTGTCTTATTCAGTCCCAGACTCATTCATCATCATTGTTTTACTTCCACTTTTCCATATCTGCATGGATCAGACAGAATTTGTTGAGCCTGATTCTTCAACAGCCAGAGGCTCTTCCTGTCACCAACCTTCGCCTATTTTTTCCAAGCAAGGAAATATTTCCTCCTGGCCAGATAGGTTTTTCCATGGGTGACTGGTGATGGACACTCCTTGTAGGATGGGCGACTTTCATTTCCAAGTATCGCATGTCAAGACAGAGAGTGGAACACACACACACAGTATATACACACACACATAGAGTATATATATATACACACAGAGTATATATATATACACACACACACAGTATATATATATATACACACACACACACAGTATATGTATATACACACACACAGTATATATATATATACACACACACACACACAGTATATACACACACACAGTATATATATATATATATATATACACACACACACACACATGGTATGCTTCTTTTAGTTTCTGTCTCCCAGATCCACTTACAAGGCTTTGGTTGGCCCAGGGCTATATCAGAAGACACTTGCCATGCAGTGGGATTGAACCTGGAACCATATGATGATGAAGTGAACATCTTTACCCCACAGTCACGCACAGATTTACGATGAAATCGAAACCTGGGTATCTTGTTGCGTAAACTTATCTGGGTGTTTCATGGGTTTTGAGTGTAGAATATCCTGTGAGTACAGGTTGTGTGGTTAAGAGGCTTGCTTTGCAACCATTTCATTTCAGGTTCAGTCCCTCTGCATGGCACTTTGGCCAAATGTCTTCTATTACGGCTTCAACTCAATCAAGGCTTTGTGAGTGAATTTGATAGCTTAGAAACTGTGAGGAAGCCCTTCGTGCGTGTGTGTGTGTGTGTGTAAGATTCTGCATGCGTACAGAAAGAACTAGTGTGTTATATGATTCTACATACATGTTTAAAGGAGTGTATATCTATGGGAGGCTTGTAAGAGAAATTAAGTTCTGTTTGAATAAGGTATGTGTGTGCTTGTGCATATATATATATGCATGTGTGTGTATATGTATGCATGTGTGTGTGTGTGTATATATATGTATGTGTATATATATATATATATGCATGTGTGTGTATATATATGCATGTGTGTGTATATATATGCATGTGTGTATGTGTATATATATATATATATATATATATACATGTGTGTATATATATATATATATATATATATATATATATATACATGTGTGTGTATATGTATGTATGTGTGTATATATCATCATCATTGTTTAACGTCCGCTTTCCATGCTAGCATGGGTTGGACGGTTCAACTGGGGTCTGGGAAGCCAGAAGGCTGCACCAGGCTCCAGTTTGATCTGGCAGTGTTTCTACGGCTGGATGCCCTTCCTAATGCCAACCACTGGGTGCTTTTTACGTGCCACCTGGGCAGGTGCCAGACGAGGCTGGCAAACGGCCACGATCGGATTGGTGCTTTTTACGTGCCACCGGCACAGGGGTCAGACGAAGCTGGCATGAAACAATGCCTGCCATGGAGAAATTTTACCTTAAATGCAAACAGGTAGGGATTGGGGACAAGAAGGGCATCCAGCTGTAGAAAACCTGCCTCGTTAAATTTTGTCCAACCCATACAACAATGATTGTGTGTGTGTGTGTGTGTGTGTGCATGCAAAGGTGTCTATGACCATTGACGTTCCATTGCTTGTCGCTGGTTGTCCAAAGCGGTGATGATGTTGACATTCCTCGTTGGCATTATGACCAATTTGCTTTCTGCTTTCAAAAACTCCTGGAATAAAATACTGAAAAAAAAATCCCTTATTTGAAAACCCGATAAGACTTGGTGACAGGAAGAGCATCCAGTTGTTAAATCCCACCCTTTATATAATAACCCCTTTCCCTTCCAAACCTCTGCAGCTATCGAATAATGAACATGGAACGAACCAAGGAGTTTTCTTTTGAAATTTTATTTATCCATGTAAAGTGTATTGTTGTTGTTGTTGCCTGGTGTTTTTGTTGTTGTTCCTCTTACTGTTGTCTTGTGGCTGGTATAGTTGCCATGACTGTTTGTTTTTGCATGAATGAGCTTTTCCTAGAGAAGCCATGAGTTGGCCACTGCATATCGACAAAGCACTCGTCAACTCTCTTTTTGCTACCAAATTTCAGTTGAAACACAGAATTTATTTCTTCTATTAATTTCTGTAAAATAACTTTGTCGTTATTCAATCTGGTCTTTGGAACATAAATCATGAAATTTTTTATGGAAGGTCTTTAGTTTTTAGATCACTTTAACTCTTTACTCTTTTACTTGTTTCAGTCAGTTGACTGCGGCCATGCTGGAGCACCGCCTTTAGTCGAGCAACTCGACCCCGGGACTTATTCTTTTGTAAGCCCAGTACTTATTCTATCGGTCTCTTTTGCCGAACCGCTAAGTTACGGGGACATAAACACACCAGCATCGGTTGTCAAGCAATGCTAGGGGGACAAACACAGACACACATGCATATATATATATATATATATATATATATATATGTACATATATACGATGGGCTTCTTTCAGTTTCCGGCTACCAAATCCACTCACAAGGCTTTGGTCGGCCCGAGGCTACAGTAGAAGACACTTGCCCAAGGTGCCACGCAGTGGGACTGAACCCGGAACCATGTGGTTGGTAAACAAGCTACTTACCACACAGCCACTCCTGCGCCTATTGGTTATTATATTTTTGTTGAAATAAACTGCATTGTTGCAATTAACTTTGAAAATAATGAAGAAATTAATAAAATAAGTCATTATTAAGCTCGGGGTCATTAGCATGCCAGGTGAAATGCTTAACAGTATTTTGCCTGTTGCTATGTTCTGAGTTCAAATTCCACCTAAGTTGACTTTGCCTTCCATCCTTTCTGGGTTGATAAATTAAGTACCAGTTGCGTACTGGGGTTGATATAATTGACTAGTCCCCCCAAAAAAATTTTAACCCTTGTGCCTTTAGTAGAAAGGATTATTAAGCTCAGGTTCAGGACAAATGAACATGGAATTTTGATGGATGGTTTTAATTAAGATCACTTTAACCCTTTTGTTACCATATTTCTTTTGAAATAGGCTACCATTGTTTCAATTTTGAAAAGGATTTAATAAAATGGCTTTTGTCATTATTAAGTTGATGCTTGGATCATAAATTAATATGAAATTTTGATGGAAACTTAATTTAGATGATTTTAGAGCAAAGTTTATATCCTGGGATCCAGGAAATATATACACACATATATATATTGGGTTGGTGCAGAATTATTGCAGCTGTTTTTCTACAAATTTTATTCAATAAAAACAATAACAACATTTAACAAAAACTTCGTTAAATGATTATTCTGGAGCATATTCACCATCTACCTCAAATTCTGCCTGGCATTTTGTTTAAATTTTTTGTTGAATAAAATTTATTGAAAGAAGTCGCAATAATTCTGCACCAACCTAATATATATATATATTTATTTCATTTTTGTATTTGGTTTGCAGTATTTTTTTCTGTGAATTCCTGTGTTGAAACCAATTTTGTTGTGTCTTGGGAGAGTCGTGACAGCAGTAATAAAAACACAGGCACAGACTCAATTCCATTTCTTTAGCGTTAGTCAATTGGTTGCATATCAAACCAACCGACTGACCAATTGTTTGTTCAATGGGCTGCTTTGTCTGTCAGCTGACTAAAACTAAAGAAGTGGTCTGTTATTCTTGGTGTACGCAGAGTAGATGAAACCATGGCGACTGAAGAAGGGGAATTTTCCTTGTGTTATTTGTCCTGTACTCTATTTTTTCGTTGTTTAAGAAAAATGTCCAGTTCCTTGGTTTTGTGTTTATGTTTTCGTTTCTCATTGTGTTCGACGTTTTTTTGGTGTCCTGTACCCATATATGCGTGTATATATACATGTAGAGGTAGGTACGTACGTACATGTATGTATATATCCACCTGTAAGTGGACATCCATTATGCTAGAAGACCCGCTATGGTCTTACCACCAAGAAAGGAATGTTCTCCAGAAAATTTAGCAAACGCCAGAACATAAGTGAGCATGACAAATGAAAAGATACAAAATAAAGATTAAATGTCTTGCTCGCTTACATTCTGGCGTTTGCTAAATTTTCTTGAGAACATTCCTTTGTTAGTGGTAAGACCATAGCAGATCTACTTCTAGCATAATGGATGTCCACTTACAGGTCATCCCTTTTATATGTATGTAATATAATTTTTTTCTGAAACTTCAGATTTTTAAATATGCTAGACCACTGGTTTTAAATTGATATTAATCAAATTAATATTCAATTTTTCACCCTTATTTTAAATATATATATATATATATATATACACACATACAGGCACACACATACTTATATATAATATATATATATACACACAATATATAGATACACATATACACACAATATATAGATACATATATACACACAATATATAGATACATATATACACACAATATATAGATACATATATACACACAATATATAGATACATATATACACACAATATATACATATATACACACAATATATAGATACATATATACACACAATATATAGATACACATATACATATATACACACAATATATATAGATACATATATACACATACTTATATACCCACACATATATATTCTATTTTCTGTTCCTGCTGCAGGTGCTAAAGAGCAGATATTGCCGCATCCCAACCAGCAGCAGCAGCAGTGTTATCGCGGTGGTCAGCAACAGATCCAGCCTTTACTGCCACAGACCCTTCCGTCGTCGGGTCAGTCCTTCAACAAACAACCGGCCTCTCTCATGCACATGCATCCACAGAGGCCGGTGACCACGTTACCAAATGCTTCCGCCGCTGCCTACAAACAACCACAGCAACGGCAAAAAGGTCCACCGCCAGGATTTGTAAAGCACCAAAACCACAAGAACTATTCTTCCAAACTTGGAGGCTGCAGGTAAATAATTGCCAAGACATCCGTGGCTTTCTTTAATAATCCTTCTCTTCTTTAACAGCCATTTTATTTTTGTCCCCTTTTTTAAACCTTGTATTTGGATTTGGGTGCTGGAAACTAAAGCTTGTGTGTACATGCATGCAAATATATAATTGCATATAGTCTCAAGTGTGTATGTATGTGTGTGTGTGTACATATATATATATAATATATATATATATATATATATATATATATATATATATATATATGTATATATAGTTAATCCAAACAAGAAAGCACAAAAAAACACAACAACGTGAGGACGTGGAACAAATATAGTATTATTGGACACTCAGGAAAGAAGGAAAGTTTAACGTTTCGAGCGGAGCTCTTCGTCGGAAAAATCCAGAGAAGGGAAGACAGAGGAAAAAAAATCGCCAACGGTACACACGAGGTCACATTTTGAAAGACCAGAAGGAAAAGAGAGAGAGAGGGCAATATATCTGTATTTGTGCTTATGTGTGTGTCCGTATATATGTATGTATATGCATATATTGATATATCTGTGTGTGTAATGGTTGTATGGTAAAGAAGCTTGCTTTCCAAAATCCATGTGGTTTCAGTCCAAATTCCACATCACAAAACTGATTACAACACCCTAATGAGAACAAACGAAATGCAGCAATCATCAATTTCATACAACATCTTTACTGATGGTCTTCTTTTCTTTTATTTCTTCCTTCATTTCAGGAACACGGCTCTTGAACTGCACAATCTTTGTTGCCAATATGGACTCGGCCCACCGAAATATGACTTCAGTGGAGCAAAGGTGAGACACAATTGTTTATTATCATCTGTTACTAGATTCCCAGTTTACATCTTCAGTCTTTACCTACGGCCATGCTGGGGCACTGCCTTGAAGGGATTTAGTGAAACAAATCAACCTGAGCCCTTGTTTTTTAAAATCTGGTACTTATTCTATGGGCATTATTTACAATGGACAGATAGGTGCCCTCATCGTGTTATCACTCTCTGTTCATTGTAAATAATGTACGTAATTCTTCATCCCCAAAATATAGAATAGTAGTATTCTATTGGTGGAGGCGCGTGGCTTAGTGGTTAGGGTGTCAGCATCATGATCGTAAGATTGTGGTTTCAACTCCTGGACCGGGCAACGCATTGTGTTCTTGAGCAAAACACTTCATTTCACGTTACTCCAGTCCACTCAGCTGGTAAAAATGAGTAACGCTACGATGGACTGGCGTCCCATCCAGCTGGGGAACACATACGCCATTGAAACCGGACCCATGAGCCTGGTTAGACTTTAAAAGGGCGCATTTATTTATTATTATTATTATTCTATTGGCATTTGCCAGACCATTAAGTTGCAGGGACATAAACAAACCAACACCATTTGTCAAGTGGAAGGGGACAAACACACAGACACACACAATAATGTATATCTATGTATGTTTGTAGGGAAATTGAACAAGGAGACAAACTCTCAGGAAGTTGTTAAAACATATCTTGAATTCTTCTACATATGTTTCGATGGATGCACTCCAAAATGTCTGACAGGATAAATTATGGTCAGCAATGCGTCAATCCCATCAGGACGGATATAAATAACAAACTCATCAAACAGACAGGTTAACAGAAAGATATAAATGGTTTAACAAACATCCTGACAATTCGTCTCCTTGTTCAATTTTTCTATCTTCTACTAAATACAACTTACTATCCCGGATTTAAGTCCAGGGACACTTATGCAACATTTAGCTACCTTGTAATAATTCCCCTGGATTTTTCCTTTAAATTGAAAATTCTATGTATGTATGTCTGTATGTATATATGTATATATATATGTATGTATATATGTATATGTGTATATATGTATGTATATATGTATGTGTATATGTATGTGTATATATGTATGTATATATGTATGTATATATATACACACATACTCATACACGCACACACACACACACACACATAGCTCCTACCCAGTTTTTGTCTACCAAATTCACTCAAATGTCATTGGTCGGTCCCAAGACTATAATAGAAGACACTTTGCTGCCCGATGTTTAGTCCACATTTACTCCGTAAGGAGCAAAGGACCAGTTTCCTGGTTTCTATATTCCTCCCTGGATGGGATGCCAGTCCATTGCAGGGTGACTCATTTCCACCAGCCGAGTGGACTGGAGCAGTGTGCAGTGAAGTGTTTTTGCTCATGAACACAATGTATCGCCCGGTCCAGGAATCGAAACCACGACTATGATTTCACTTGGCTTGATGAGTCTTCTCAAGCACGGCATATCGCCAAAGGTCTCAGTCCCTTGTCATTGACTCTGTGAGGCCCCAACATTTGAAGATCATGCTTCACCACCTCACCCCATGTCTTCCTTGGTTTACCTCTTCCACAGTTAGAGATTGGCGTATATGTATATATTCCTGTCACAACATGGGACCTTGAAGACTGCTTAAATGCAAGAAAGTATACTAGTCCCTTAATATTTGATATTCAATATTTCATCTATTCAATAAGACAATCAATACTTCATTTCATTTTACACTATATATACTATTTATACTATATATTCTATATTCTACATTAGGCGCAGGAGTGGCTGTGTGGTAAGTAGCTTGCTAACCAACATGGTTCCGGGTTCAGTCCCACTGCGTGGCACCTTGGGCAAGTGTCTTCTGCTATAGCCCCGGGCCGACCAATGCCTTGTGAGTGGATTTGGTAGACAGAAACTGAAAGAAGCCTGTCGTATATATATATATATATATATATATATATATATATATAATAATAAATATTAGGGAATATATCCAAATTTACAGGGAAAAAAAATCAGATTTAGGATTAAATCCAATTTTATAGTAAAATATTATAAAATATTATTTGAGACAAAACCACTATTTTGCAAAACAAACAAGGAAAGACTTAATCAATACATAAAATTTAATAAATAGTAAAAAAAACCGCCACTACAATCGTTTCTTGTCTTGATCGACAATCTTCAGGTGGACTTCCAATAATTCAGTTACAAATTATGAAGTCATAATTTGTAACTGAATTATTGGAAGTCCACCTGAAGATTGTCGATCAAGACAAGAAACGATTGTAGTGGCGGTTTTTTTTACTATTTATTAAATTTTATGTATTGATTAAGTCTTTCCTTGTTTGTTTTGCAAAATAGTGGTTTTGTCTCAAATAATATTTTATATATATATATATATATGTGTGTGTCTGTGTTTGTCCCCCTAGCATTGTTTGACAACCGATGCTGGTGTGTTTACGTCCCTGTCACTTTTTTGCGGTTCAGCAAAAGAGACCGATAGAATAAGTACTGGGCTTACAAAGAATAAGTATCGGGGTCGATTTGCTTGACTAAAGGCAGTGCTCCAGCATGGCCGCAGTCAAATGACTGAAACAAGTAAAAGAGTAAAGAGTAAGAGTATTAATATTAACAGAGTTGGAATTCCTTTGAATAATATATATCCCCCTATACACAATCATACAAACCCCTTTTTATGTATATATGTGTATATGTTTGTTTTTGTTTTCAGAATCATATCACAGCTTGTGTGACCTTATCCAATGGCAACAGGCTTCAGGGAACCCCTTGTGCAACCCGAGACGAAGCAGTTGAAAGCACGGCACGTATTGCTCTTCTTCACTTGGTAAGTATGGCCTCGTTTACCCGCACTCACATCTGCATCGCATATACACCTCTTCTCCACTTGGTAACTTCCACTCCTCTACCTTCACTCACATGTCACGTAATAGGTGTACGTCTTCTTCACTTGGTAACTCAGACCTCTTTTACGTTTACTAGCATACAAGCATACATACATGCATACGTCTTCTCCACTTGGTAAGCAAAAGTGTCATTTACATAACACTCACACTCACATCTCCTGTACACCTCTTCTCCACATGCTAACTCAGACCTCATCTTCCTTCTCTCACACTCACATTTGTTCGATTAAAAGTGGTGTTCCAGTATGGCCACAGTCAAATGACTGAAATAAATAAATAAATAAAAGAATATTTTTGCATGTAGGCGTGGGTATGTGGTCAAGAATTTTGCTTTCATCTCGTGGTTTCAGTGTACTTTATATATATATATATATTACGCTCGTGGAGTGGTTGGCGTTAGGAAGGGCATCCAGCTGTAGAAACACTGCCAGATCAGACTGGAGCCTGGTGCAGCCTCCTGGCTTCCCAGACCCCAGTCGAACCATCCAACCCATGCTAGCGCGGAAAACGGACGTTAAACGATGATGATGATATACATACAAATATTCTATAATTATAAGTATAATTATAATCAGGGGTCAGCTAATTGCTTTGCCACTCACCAAATTTAGAAATAGGAGTTAAAATGAGCTTTTCTGCCTTGCGAACCTAAAAAGGTTATTTTAACGTACCAAACTACTTGGTAAAATTCTGATCTGATATGGCTTGGTTTCCACCCCTGGATGCTCTTCCTAACACCAACCACTCCAAGAGTGTAGTGGCTGCTTTTTACACGCTACTGGCACATGTGCCAGTTAAGTGACACCAGCATAGGCCATGACTGCGATCTCATTTGGCTTGACTGGTCTTGTCAAGAATGGTATATCGGCAAAGGGGTCAGTCACTTGTTACTTTTTACCAGCCAGTTGCACCACACTGGCATTGGTGGTGTCTATGGTTCCACTTGGCTTCACGGATCTTCTCAAGCACGATATTACACATGTGTGTATTCATCTGTTCTCTTGACATCACGTGGTGGTTGTAAATGAGTGCCACTGTTATACAAGCAGTGCTGCTCATTTTGAGTCTTCTGTGAAAAGAATCTCTGGCCACAGGGAAATACAAATCCACTTAGAAATGGGTGAGAGTTGGTGACAGGAAGAGCACCCACCCACCCATCGAAAATCTATCCCAACGACCTACCCCCAATGCCTCTCTCTCTCTCTCCCCTCTGTATCCTCCCACTTAATTGTCATTTTCCTTTTTCTATTATTCTCGCCTCAGTCTGCTCAGAGTATGATGGTTCCATATCAGTTGATGCCTCCGCAAGCTGCGCCCCCTGGAATCATGCCAGCCACACACCTCGGACAAATGCCCCAACAGTTTTCATCTCCCAACTCAGCATTCAGCCCTGTGGTTCCGAGAGGGCCTGCCCCAGGTTAGTATACGTGTGTGTGTGTGTGTGGAGAAGGTTGGCTCTATCTTAATTCGTTAGTAATATGCTTAAATATGTTTCTTTTCCTTACAAACCTCAAAAACTGACAACTAATTATCGTAGTTTTCTTCAAAAACATTATACTTTGTTTATATTTCTGAAATAATGATTTTTTTTTTATCAACAGGGAAATACTTAAGATTAATCAAGCTATTTAAAAAAAATTTTTTATTATTATTATTTATTATTATTATTAATTATTATTAATTATTATTATTATTATTGTTATTATTAAGGTGGTGAGCTGGCGGTATCATTAGCATGTCGGGCAAAATGCTTTGTGGCATATTGTCCATCTTCACATTCTGAGTTCAAATTCTGCCAATGTCGTCAACTTTACCTTTAATCCTTCCTGGGTCAGTAAAATAAAGTACCAGTTGAGTACTGGGGTCGATGTAATTGACTTACCCATTCTCCTCAAATTACTAGTCTTGTGCCAAAATATGAAACCATTATTATTATTATTATTATTATTAAGGCGAGCTGGCGGAATCATTAGCACACTGGACGAAATGCTTTGCAGTATTTCGCCTGTAACTACGTCCTGAGTTCAATTTCTGCTTTCATCCTTTCGGAGTTAATAAATTAAGTACCAGCGAAACACTGGGGTTGATGTAATCAACTAGTGCCCCTCCCCCACAAAATTTCAGGCCTTGTGCCTATAGTAGAAAGGATAATTATTATTATTACTATGTGACATGGTGAGCTGACAGACCTGCTTAGCAGCATTTTGTCTGTCTTCATGTTCGGAGTTCAAATTCTGCCAAGGTTGATTTGTCTTTCACCTTTCCGGGGTTGATAAAGCAAGTACCAATTGAGTACTGGGGTTGATGTAATCGACTGTCCCCCTCCCCACAAATTCCAGGCCTTGTGCTTATAGTAGAAAGAATTATTATTATTATTGTGACAACTTCAATAAACCTGCTGTTTGCAAGTTTGCTTCCAAGACATTTACCCCAGTGAAATAAGGAAACCCCTTAACAACTATTTGTGAAGGAGCATGGGCCTCGTGGTTCAGACGTTGGGCATACAACCATTAGATTGAGGGTTTGATTCGTTGTACAGGCGACACATTGTGCCCTTGAATAAAGCACTTCATTTCACATTGCCCCAGTCCCCTCAGATGTAAATAGGGACCAACCTAGTACTGCTGCTTCTCTCTCTGGCTGTCACATCCTTGGTGTTCCTCTATTGGGCAAAGGGCAGGAGAGCTGAGAGGGGATCTGCATCTGCTCCCGACTACATAGGGGCCGAAAACAATTAGTATAAACATGGTACATATTACCAGTTCATACTCATTTGCAAGAAATCGTGGGGAACTAAAGCCCCACCTCCTCACCCCTTTTTTTTTAAAAAACAGTATTTTCCTTCTCAATTCTCCTTCACCCAGGATGGGAAATGATAACAAATGGTGTATTTCACTCTGTCCAATCAGCCCCAGAAGTAAATTCACTGATTCAATGTGTACTTGTGTAATCCTACATGGATTAGCATAATCCTACATGGATTAGTGTAATCCTGCATGGATTAATGCAAGCTTATGCAGACTTGAGTAATCCTAGATGGATTTGTGTAATCTTACACGGATTTTGCATACCGTAAGGCAGCAAGCAGGCCAAATCCTAAGTGTGTCTGATGAAATGCCAAATGGCTTTCAGCTCTTATATCGGTCTGAGAGTGACTTTGCCTTCCGTCCTTTCGAGGTTAGTCAGATAAAGTACCAGTTGTGTACTGGGGTTAATGTGATCAGCCCCCCCCCCCCACCTACTTGGGATGCTAAAGGAACAAGTGTGGCAGTGGGGATTTTCTGTTGTTTCATGAAGATTCAGTTGTTTGGTTTACCTGAATTACCTGACCCTGAATTAATATGTACGTGGGTGAGTATCCCTCAGCAGTCGTAGGTAAACTGTGAGCCACGTGACTTTCTGAATGGCAAACTCACGAAATCACTTTGGATTTTGCTTTAGTTGTGCAACTTGCCCTGGTATTGAACCAGGTCCCATGCCATCTGCTTCTCCAAAAAAAAAAAAAACAAAGTTGCTTATTGCCTGCCTTAGTGAAGGTGCAATCACGAGGTAGTGAGTTCGATTCCTTGACCAGGCTGTGTGTTGTGTTCTTGAGCAAGACACTCATTTCACACTGCTCCAGTTCGCTTATCTATAAAAATGAGTTGTGATGTCACTGGTGCCAAGCTGTATCGGCCCCTTTGCCTTTCCCTTGGATAACATCGGTGGCATGCAGTGGGAAGGCTGGTATGCATGGGTGACTGTCGGTCTTCCATAAACAGCCTTGCCCAGACTTGTACCTCAGAGGGGAACTTTCTAGGTGCAATCCCATGGTCATTCATGACCGAAGGGGGTCTTTATTGCTGCCTTATAGGGATTCTTAGACAGACTCAGCGTGACACAGTATGTATGTGTGATAAAGCTGTATGTTTTTGAAATAGGGGTAAAATCCACCCAACAAGCTTCTGTACAATTTATGCCACTCATTTTCACTTACAAGGTAAGGGTCAAGCCAAGGCTTTGCTGAATATGCCATGCAGAGAGATTGACCTTTGGCTATCCATCATTTGATGGTCAAAATATCCCTTAGATATTCCATGCAGGCAGGGTAGATTGTGTTGTGTGTAGCCACTTGTTAATGGCTGCAATTACCCCGCTATTGCAGTACTGCAGCTCTTGCACCGCTGCACTCAGAATGTACCACTACAGCTACTGTTATAGCCACTACTACCACTATTGAACTACTGTAGCTACAGCCACACCATCAAAACCACCACAGCACCAACACCAATAGTTATGTGTGTTTATTTATTAACCCCTTCATTACCCTATTTCTGTTCAGATGCTCTGTGTTTCTTTCAATTAATTTTAAATATTACAAACAATTTAGTAAAATAACTTAGTTACCATTAAGCTAGTGTTAGGAACATAAATTGTGATTAAGGTTTGGTGGAAGATTTTAATTCAGAACTTACGTAAACAAGACATTTGTACTCAGAGCCAGAGGTGGTTTCAGCCAGGTTATCAAATGGGTTAAGAATTGTTTCTCTATTATATATTTTAACCCTTTTGTTACCCTATTTCTGTTGAGATGCTCTGGGTTTCTTTCAATTACTTTAAATATAACAAAGAATTTAGTAAACTAACTTAGTTATCATTCAGCTCGTGTTAGGAACATAAATTGTGACTAAGGTTTGGTGGAAGATTTTAATTCAAAGCTTTTGGAAGCAAGACATTTGTAATACAGAGGTGGTTTCAGGCAGGTTGGTATGAAAAGGGTTAAGGGTACAATTAAGGTGACAAACTGGTAGAATTGCTTCCAGCAGCATTTCCTCTTGCCCTTTCTGCTCTGAATTGAAAGGTTACCAAGGTCAACTTTGCCTTTCATCATTTTGGAGTTTGATCACATCAAAGCATGGTGGCATTTCTGTTTTTAAAAAAATTTTTTTCTTTATGTTCTGAGTTCAGATGCCGTTAAAATTAACTAACTTACCTTTCGTCTTTTCAGGGTTGATAAAATACATGATAGTTGATCCACTGGGGTTGATGTGATTAACAAGGCCCCTCCTCTCAAAATTTCTAGTTTTTTTTCCCTATAGTAGCAAGAATTGTCAAGAATACAACCAACAGTCCTTCTGAATTTTGCTTCTTCTCATTCAGTCTCATCCCGTTTCTTTTAATCTTTGAATTTACTCTCTCTCACTCTTTAGCATTCAGATTTCTCTCTCTCAAATGTAATCCTTATTATTTATCCACTTTTGTTTTCAATTAATCATGCATTCTCGTAGTTTCCATATTCTGATGATGTGATTGTTTGTTTTAAGAATGACATTGTAGGGGAGGTGGGAGAGGTGTGAGAGGCTAGACCTGGACAGTTCAAATACAAGACACAAAGAAAATATTTGGGTCTGACAGATGGCCAATTTAAATGCTGACCGGTTAAACGAAAGGACCAAAAAAGAAACAACACCCCACCGAAATCTCCCCCTCCCCTCCAATCTACTCAAAAACGGACCTCACTTTGAAAAGCAGTGTTATGTCTTGTGTTCCCCCAGGCTGGGGCATAGTCCCTCAACATCTTCAGAAGCTACCCTGGTATACAACTCAAGCTAACCTCAATTCTGGAGGCTCTGCGGCACCAACAGTATTATACCCAGGAACTGCTGGTAACCAGTTTGCAACGAAGCAAGCGGCCATCGTTAGTACTCCTCTAGTGTCTACGACATTAACGCCCAGCCAAGTTCATACTTCACTGTCCTGCAGTGTTGCCAATGGAAGCACAAGCAATTCTGAGGTGAGATATGAAAAAATAATAATAATAATAATGGATCTACCAAATGTCTGTTTGTTTTCATTGTAATAATTATTATTATTAGTATTTAATTTTTTTATTTTTTTATTTTTTTTTGCTTTGTCTTTTTTTAATGCTTTTTTATATTCATCGCATATTCCTCTAACCCATGACAGCAAGAAAAATTGGATGTTAGCATGATGAATGATAATGGTGATGTAGTGTTTTTTTTTTATTCTCTTGTGTTTACCTTCCTGCAGTTCGTCTTGGGTAGATTTAATGCCTGAAGAAGTGTAGAGACATGCGATAGTGAACAGGGTGGTGTTTGGTCTGCATTCTGTGGTATCTTGATGTTCATGAGACGGTGAACAAGTTGGTGTTTGATCAATATTGCTACATTCTATGGTACCCTGTGTTGGTGAACATGACTATTTACTCTTTTACTTGTTTCAGTCATTTGACTGAGGCCATGCTGGAGCACTGCCTTTAGTCGAGCAAATCGCCCCCAGGACTTATTCTTTATAAGCCTAGTACTTATCGGTCTCTTTTGCCGAACTGCTAAGTTACAGTGACGTAAACACACCAGCATCGGTTGTCAAGCAATGTTGGGGGGACAAATACAGACACACAAACATACACACACACACACATATATATATATATAATATATATATATATATATAATATATATATATATATATATTATATATATATATGATGATAATAATTACTCAACAAGGGGTTCTTATTCAGCTTGTGACTCATCGGGCCAAAGAAACCTTAATTATATGAAGGTTAAATTGTCATTAAGGAAACCCAAGTGAACTCACTGAAGACATATATGTATGTATGTACGGTTGACTACTCTTGTCCAAGGTGCCACATAGTGGGGTTGAACCCAAAACCATGTGGCTGCAAAATAAGCTTTTTAACCCCACAGCCATGTCTATGCCGAAAACAAATAAGGCTTAAGAGAGCATAGTTTTATATACTCCACCACCACCATCATCATTGTCATCATAACATCTGCCCAAACTTCAAAGTCACTGTCAACAACATTCTTGTTTAAAGAATACTAAATTTGTACTCTACAAAAGTATAGAGCAACCTTTCTGATTAATGTAAAATTGTTTTTATTATAACTGAACATAAAAACAGCTCCCGTGCCAGTGGCACATAAAGGGTACCCACGACACCCTCAGAGTGGTTGGCATTAGGAAGGGCATCCAGCTGTAGAAACCTTGCCAAATCAGATCGGAGCCTCCTGGCTTGCCAGTCCTCAGTCAAACCCATGCCAGCATGGAAAACGGACGTTAAACGATGATGGTGATATACCTGTGAAATGCAGA
The DNA here is from genome assembly GCF_006345805.1 of Octopus sinensis. Classification (NCBI taxonomy): domain Eukaryota; kingdom Metazoa; phylum Mollusca; class Cephalopoda; order Octopoda; family Octopodidae; genus Octopus; species Octopus sinensis. The sequence continues at coordinate 13,874,823 of NC_043022.1, forward strand.
GTTTAGTTTGTAACCATTTGGGTTTTGAGTTCCATCTCACTGCACAGCACTTTGGGGGAAGCGTCTTCTACTGTATGTAGCCTCAAAACAACTAATGTGTGTGTATGTTTGTTATAATTTTTATGTTCACTTCCCATGCTTGTAGCAGTCTTGTAGG
>NC_043022.1:13882479-13912479 GCF_006345805.1 Octopus sinensis
CCTTCTAAAAGTATGTAAGAGAGTCCTAGCAAGACCACTGCAGTTCATGTTTCAGAGCTTCCTTGTAACTGGCAAACTTCCAAGAAAACTGAAGGAAGGTAAAATATGCCCTATTCATAAAGGAGGTAGCAGAGCGGAGGCCAAGAACTACAGACCTATCTCTCTGACCTCACACATCAGCAAGGTCATGGAACGAATAGTCAGAAGGAAACTAATCACCTTCCTTGAAGAAAATGACTTGCTGCCTGACACCCAACATGGTTTCCGACCAGGAAGAAGCTGCTTAACTCAGCTCCTACAACACTATGACTGGGTGCTGAAACGACTGCTCAACCACTCAAATGTGGAAGTCATATATCTCGACTTTGCAAAGGCCTTTGATAAAGTCAATCATGGAAGGATATGTCACAAACTGCGTGATCTTGGCATAGTTGGAAAATTGGGAGAATGGCTTCATGACTTTCTGAGTGAAATAATGAGTGGTGTTCCACAAGGCACTGTTCTGGGACCACTACTGTTCATAATGGCCCTCTCAGACATGCCCTCAGCCATGCAGAGAGCCACGATCACAAGTTATGCAGATGATACAAAAGTTTCACAGGCAATACAGAACCCTGAAGACGCTAAGCACCTGCAATGTGAGCTGGACAAAATATACAAGTGGGCTGAAAAGAATAGCATGCAGTTCAATGCTGAAAAGTTTCAAGCTTTATACTATCAGCATGCAAAACTAAATGCAATACCCAATAAATACACTGGACCTGGAGGGATTGCAATCCCAGAGGCACAATCAGTGCGAGACCTGGGTATTTACACAAGTAATGATGCAACCTTTCATGTGCATGTTGCTAAATTGGCAATGAAATGTAGGCGGCTGACCGGATGGATTCTTAGAACCTTTAGAACAAGAGACCAGGAAACCATGATGGTCCTCTGGAGGACACTTGTCCTAAGCCACTTTGACTATTGCTCTCAGCTATGGTCACCATCCAGTGTCAAGTTAATCACAGAACTTGAGGCGATCCAACGAAGCTACATGAAGAAGATAGCCTCTGTGCAGCATATAAGCTATTGGGAAAGACTCAAGAGATTGAGACTCTATTCCTTAGAGCGTAGGCGAGAACGATATGCCATAATATACATCTGGAAGATCCTAGAAGGACTTGTCCCAAATTTTGGCATCGAGAGTTACACAAATGCCAGAACTGGGCGCCACTGCATAGTGCCAAGGACTCCAAATTTGCCATCAAGATGTAGGACAAGATACTGTGATAGCCTGGGCTTCCGAGGCCCACAGCTCTTCAATATCCTCCAGAAGAACCTAAGAGACCTGCATGGGGTGGATGCAGATGTCTTTAAAATGAAACTGGATCTCTTCTTGTCAGGTGTCCCAGATGAACCAACTTCACAGCAGGAGGTGCAGATGAGGGCAGCTGCATTGAACTCTCTCATGCACCAGATGGCATTTGCTAAAAAGCATTCGTGAAGTAAAATCATGTAGCAACACCAAATGGCGGTGCCCCAAGCATGGCCACAGCTTGTGAGCTGAAACTAAATAAAATAAAAAATATATATATATACACACACACATACATATATATACATATATATATATACACACACATACAGACTTTCCCAGGAGAGTAAAGCCTTAGACTATTTCTTTTTACTTTTTCGAATGAGCCTATTTGAAATCATTACGGCAGAAACGAACCGTTACGCTAAATGTAAACAAAGCGAAAGAAAGGATAGTTAGTGGTTTCCCACAACCTTAAATGAAATTAAGACTATTTTGCCATAAATATTATTATGGGTATCAGAAAGTTACCCAGAATAACAAATTCTATCGTAAAATTTTGTTGTATACCCAATTGAATATTAGCTAATAACCCATTTTCTATAGCAATGTTTGAACAAAATTTTAATAATTTTATATTTTGTTGAATTTACCTGTATCTACCTGCAATTAGTCACTTTGTGACAAAAATTATAGTATAGAATTGGTTGAGAACATTTCATTAAATTATCTTCCAAAAATCACATTAATATATTGATAAATAAAAAAGTTATAGTTGTTTAATGAAACCAGACTAAATTTATGATTACGTTAGAAATTAATTGAAACACATAAGGGGTGTATTTTGGTCAGAAATATAGTAACGAAAGGGTGAAGGGTTTAGCAACAAGTTGCTTAACCACATACCGAAAAATTTAGAAATAGCAACCAAAAGACCATTATTTCTTTTCGCTACAAAATATGACTCCACAGACAACCCTCTCTGTAAAAAAAACACAGGCAAAAAAAAGAAGGAAAACAATGAAATCAGTCTTCAGTTAATTATGGACGTGTTTCTGGATTAGAGTTATAAAACTCATTTATACACTCTGTGTGTGTGTGTCCATCCGTCCCAACCCCTGTTTGTCGACCAGCGTTGGTGTGTTTGCATCCGCATAATGTAGTGGTTTGGAAAAAGAGACTGATGGAATAAGAACTAGGCTTAAAAAAGAAGTATAGGTGTCAAATTCATTCAATGAAAATTCATGGTGCCCCAGCATGGCCACAGTCTAATTACAGATAAAGATAAAATATGTAACTTATCATGATTTCAAAAAGGGATTGAAACCCTCATGCTAAATACTAAGTTATACCTTACCACTAAGCCACCCAAGCAACTCTTATTTCTAGCCTAAAACTAAAAGTATTTAAACCTATTTTTTTAATGATTGAACACAATTATAGATTTAAGTATCTCATCTGTGACAGTAACTAATGGGGGGGACCCGGTAGACTCGTGGGTAAAGGTGTACGTAGGTAAGCAGTGCAAAGGGGGATGTTAGCAACCTTGTCCTGGGGGGATCAAATCAGAGTGTAGGAGAGATTCTTTTATATTTTTTTTCTTTTGTTTCAAAGATGCTAAAAAAAAAAATAGCTGCAGACAGAGATTGAAACCTCTATCTCTACACAGGATTAGTAATTAAATTACCAACCCTTTTACCTACTAAGCCACCAAACCTCACCTTGTAAATCAGTGAAAAAATGAGATATTTAAATCTATTTTTATTAATGATTGGACACAATTATAGATTTAAGTATCTCATTTTTGACAGCAACTAATAGGGGGACCCTGTAGACTCGTGGGTAAAGGTGTACATAGGTAGGCAGTGTGAAGGGGGATGTTAGCAACCTTGTCCTGGGGGATCAAATCAGGGTATAGGAGAGATTCTTTTATATTTGTTTCAAAGATGCTAAAAAAAAAAATAGCTGCAGACAGAGATTGAAACCTCTATCTCTACACAGGATTAGTAATTAAATTACCAACCCTGTTACCCACTAAGCCACCAAACCACACCTCATAAAGCAGTGAAAAGATGAGATATTTAAACCTATTTTTATTATTGAGTTGATGCTGGGGTAGATTTAATTATCATAATTTCTACAGAAATTAATGGGGGGGGGGTGAGTAAGGGTGCAGATAGATAAAGTGTGATAGGACATCCTTTTTTTTTTTGTTTGAAAAAAAAAAAAACCCACCTTCGCAGTAGCTCTAAGTAGAGTTTGAAACCTCTATCATCTTACAACGTTATTGATGTTAATTATCAACATCTTTACACAGGTGGGGGCCATCTCAGCAGCAACAAGAACAAGCTTAAGAGTGGGATATTTGAATCTATTCCCATTAAGGATCTGATGCTGTAATGGATTCCCATATCTCGTTTTTCACTGAATGAGTGGGTGAATGGCATGGTGGGGCAGAACAACAGCTTAGATGGAAGATTCTGTCCAAGGTTCAGGGCAGAGTGAAAATGAAAATTGTATGTCTTTCCCCTTTAACCCTTTAGTATTTAAACCTGCCATATCCGGCCAAAATATTTAATCTGTTTTATGTTCAAACTGACCAGATCCAGGCCCTCACACCTACCCTACAATGTTATTCTACATGAAGTAATTACACTATCAAGATCTTGAAGATATGAGATAATGCATGATTAATTCAAATTAATGGGAATCAATAAGCATTGTTTGATAGAATAATCTGAACACTAAAGGGTTAAATAACACTAGCAGTATTGCCCGGCATTGCTCGGGTTTGTAAGGGAAATAACTATATAAGCATTTTTAGAGATGTAAAGTATAATAGCCATCTCAGTATGGCTAACTACAAAGGGGGGGGGTGTTACTGAAGCTTTTTACGTTCTGAGATTTAATAATACATTTTTAGAGAGTTAATTCCCTTATATAAACCAAGCGAAAATGCATTAAAAATGCGGAAAAATTATGTTAAATTTTTTTTTAAATCGTAGACGCGTGCTAATACCCAGAAGGGCTCGATATGAATCACGACTATAAGATACCCGGTTTTGGTTAAACTGCACTGCAAAATGTGGGAGTAGTTAGGAATCTAAATCGGAGGAGACAGACACACAACTTCTCTTTTATATATAAAGATTTTCTTTTTTTTATGTCTCTATAAATTATTTTTTTCGATGTCAATCAAGCATTTTTAAGGGACAAGTTGAAACTTCTACCTATACCACACAACCATCAGTGCAACAGCTGAAATCAGTTTCAAAATAGGATATCTAAACCTATTTTCGTTATTCATCTTATTTTTGCCTTAAAGGAGGACCCAGTAGGCCAATGGTTAAAGTTGTGCACAGACAAGGAACTGTAAGACATCCCGACCAAGGTTCAAAACTGATTAAGATGAAAGTAAAACTTTTTGTCTTAATTTATTTTCTGTCATCTTCATAAAAATTTTTTTTAAATATTCTTAAGAGAGACCAGCTGTCATTCCAACCAAAGTCTTGAAAGTGGATTTTGGAGACCAAAACTGAAAGAAGCCCGTCATCATCATCATCATCATCATCATTGTTTAGCGTCCGCTTTCCATGCTAGCATGGGTTGGACGGTTCAACTGGGGTCTGGGAAGCCAGAAGGCTGCACCAGGCCCAGTTTGATCTGGCGATGTTTCTACGGCTGGATGCCCTTCCTAACGCCAACCACTCCATGAGTGTAGTGGGTGCTTTTTACGTGCCAGACGAGTCTGGCAAACGGCCACGATCGGATGGTGCTTTTTATGTGCCACCGGCATGGGGGCCAGGTGAGGCTGGCAATCGGCCACGAACGGATGGTGTTTTTTTTACGTGCCACCGTATATATAATGTATATATAATTATAAATAAGGGCAAAAGAAAAAAATTTTCTATGCCAACATGCTGAAAAATAGACCTTGGATTGTCCAACTACACATCATATTTTTCACTAGCATTACATCGTGTATTGAAACAAGGACAGCAAGATGACAGACATTTTTGAAAATTCCGTTTTCCCCAAATCGGACTGATTCCCCCTCCTGCCACCCTCGCTAAGCAACTAATGTTGGTGTGTTTACATCCATGTAACTTGGCAGTTTGGCAAAAGAGACCGATAGAATAACTACTAAGGCTTACAAAGAATATAATCCTTGGGTCGATTTCTTTGACTTAAAAAAACCATTTAAGGCGGTGCTCCAGCATGGTTGCAGTCAAATGACTGAAACAAGTAAAAGAATAGAATAAATATAGATAGATAGGCACAGGAGTGGCTGTGTGGTAAGTAGCTTGCTAACCAACCACATGGTTCCGGGTTCAGTCCCACTGCGTGGCATCTTGGGCAAGTGTCTTCTGCTATAGCCCCGGGCCGACCAATGCCTTGTGAGTGGATTTGGCAGACGGAAACTGAAAGAAGCCTGTCGTATATATGTATATATATATATATATGTGTGTATGTTTGTGTGTCTGTGTTTGTCCCTCTAGCATTGCTTGACAACCGATGCTGGTGTGTTTACGTCCCCGTCACCTAGCAGTTCGGTAAAAATAGACCGATAGAATAAGTACTGGGCTTACAAAGAATAAGTCCCGGGGTCAATTTGCTCAACTAAAGGCGGTGCTCCAGCATGGCCGCAGTCAAATAAATATAGATAGATATCAAGCAGGAAAATGAAGCTTCAGTGAATGTTTGCAACAACCATAATGTTACGATACCAAAATTGCTTCTGTAAGGGAGATGGGGCAACAGTGTAATGGGGAAGGCCCTTCATGGATACAGAAGAGGATACTGAGGAAGATCAAACAGGATATCGTCATCCCTACTTATCAACCATTCAAGCCCACATTAATCCCAGCCCCTGTCAACTATTATCTCTTCCACTCAGTCTATTTGACCATCCAAACTTTCTGAAAAATCAATTTTATAAAAATATTTCAAATGTAAAGCAAGATCTTAGGAAACTTCACTGAAAACATTTTAGCTGAAAGAAAATTCACCAGAAGAAATTTCATCTGATATGGCCATTTTAATGCATTTTTTCGCTATTATATAAGGGAAGTAACTCTCTAAAAATGTCTACGATGAGTCAACGATTTAAAAAAAAATTTACCATCATTTTTTTCCATTTTTAATGCATTTTTTTGCTATTTTGGGGCTATAACTCTCTAAAAATGCTTCTATAGTTATTTCCCTTACAAACCCGAGCAACGCCGGGCGATACTGCTAGTACATATATACATAGATAATATACATACACACTTTTATCATCATCATCATGTTTTAAAAGCACTGTATGTGTTTCACCTACTTTAAAAGTACCAGATTTGTTTCATGTACATTAAAGTTCAGTTAAACTTATCATTTCAGTCTAACTTCCCACTTTCTCTGCAGACAATGCAAAGAAATGAGTAGTTGTGGCATTGATGCCTTTTTTGTAAGAACATATCTATTGAAGAAGTCACACGGTAACACCTAAATCATTGATATTTACCTTAAAGAAGGAAGGTTTTATGTTGACCATAGGCGCAGGAGTGGCTGTGTGGTAAGTAGCTTGCTAACCAACCACATGGCTCCGGGTTTAGTCCCACTGCGTGGCATCTTGGGCAAGTGTCTTCTGCTATAGCCTCGGGCCGACCAATGCCTTGTGAGTGGATATGGTAGACGGAAACTGAAAGAAGCCTGTCGTATATATGTATATATATATGTGTGTGTGTATATGTTTGTGTGTCTGTGTTTGTCCCCCTAGCATTGCTTGACAACCGATGCTGGTGTGTTTACGTCCCCGTCACTTAGCGGTTCTGCAAAAGAGACCGATAGAATAAGCACTGGGCTTACAAAAGAATAAGTCCCGGGGTCAATTTGCTCGACTAAAGGTGGTGCTCCAGCATGGCCGCAGTCAAAATGACTGAAACAAATAAGAGTAAAAGAGTATAGTATATTACTGGTATGTAATTCATTGATCCTGGGTGGGTGGGTGGATGGAAGTCAAAGTTGAGCAAAACAGAATTTAAACAGAAAACCAGGTGCAAGGATGGAAGTAAATACCAAGAGGTATGAGTTTAGTGTCTTATTGGATTCATCCGTTAATAACAAAGATTTCAAACTGGAGTCAATGGCTGAGTTTTAGTTGCAACAACCCAATTATTGGTTTCAAATTTGGGGGAAAGGGTAAGTCAATTACACACTGACCCCAGTGTGCAACTGGTACTTATTGGTACTGGAAAGCGGATGTTAAACGATGATGATGATACATGTGTGTGTATATATATATATATATATATATATATATACACACATACATGTATATGTATGCATATATATACATATATGTATGTGTTTGTATATGTTTGTGTGTCTGTGTTTGTCCCCCTAGCATTGCTTGACAACCGATGCTGGTGTGTTTACGTCCCCGTCACTTAGCGGTTCGGCAAAAGAGACCGATAGAATAAGTACTGGGCTTACAAAGAATAAGTCCCGGGGCCGATTTGCTCGATTAAAGGCGGTGCTCCAGCATGGCCGCAGTCCAATGACTGAAACAAGTAAAAGAGAAAAAGAGAATATGTGTATATATACATATGTATACATCTGTATGTGTGTATATACATGTGTATGTATATATGTGTGTGTGTGTGTGTGTGAATACGTAAGCATGTGTGTTTGTGTATGCTTAAGTCAACTTCTACTTGATTGTTTGACTTGCTAGAAACAGCAGCAAAATCACTCTCAAATCCACTCAACTGCCTTAAAAAAAAACAATCTCACACACGTTAAAAACAGGATGGTCATGACTGGGTTGTCTTTTGATTATAGATCTGCTCAATTACGACTGGCCGAGGGCTAAACACAACATCAACACCAGCACAGAACTGTTTTAATGTCACCCATCAAAGGCAGCTTTCATGTGGTCATTCGGCCTGCTAGAAATAGCTACTAAATCTCCCACAAATAGAACCCTGTAGTTTTGAGAAGTGAGGGACATAGATAAAATCCAATGGAAAGTTGGAAAGGTCGTGGGTGGATTGTTTTCACTCAGTCAGGGTTGCCACTCAGGACTAAACCACAATAGCAACAACAACAACAAAGCGGAAACCCCATTCCGCCCATGGCCTCCTGCCAGCAGCTTTATTAATTTCACCTCTCCCTCCCTCCCATTAATTGCTTTCACTCCCCCCCCAACCGACCCCTCTTCCTCCTTTTCTTTTTTCTTCTTTGTCCAGGTGTCTTATTCACCATGGCAACAACAGACACACAGACATCAGGTGTTGTCATAGCCCCAGGTAAAGCCTAATCGTTTCGGCAGAGCAACAGGTTCGTTAGTCGTGACTTGTATATTTACTTCAGAGAGAGAGGACGGACAGACAGACAGGGCCAGTACTAATTGCTGCATGTATGTATATTTTTTCTTTTTTCTTTTACTTATTTCAGTCATTTGACTGCGGCCATGCTGGAGCACCGCCTTTAATATACATAGTTTTTCAAAAGAAGACCAATTATTTTCAGTCTCGTATTTTCTACAATCAGACATTTTAATCCTTCAGCATTCACTTCATTCCTCTCTCAAATGTCATGTTTTTCTTTTTTTTCATTAACATTATTTTTAATTAATCAGGCATTATTTTGTAGCTTCAAAATTTTAACAGGTGCAGGAGTGGTTGTGTGGTAAGTAGCTTGTTTACCGACCACATGGTTCCGGGTTCAGTCCCACTGCATGGCTCTTTGGGCAAGCGTCTTCTACTATAGCCTCAGGCCAACCAAAGCCTTGTGAGTGGATTTGGTAGATGGAAACTGAAAGAAGCCCATCGTATATATATATATATATATATATATGTATATATATGTAGGAGTGGTTGTGTGGTAAGTAGCTTGTTTACCAACCACATGGTTCCGGGTTCAGTCCCACTGCGTGGCACCTTGGGCAAGTGTCTTCTACTATAGCCTCGGGCCGACCAATGCCTTGTGAGTGGATTTGGTAGACGGAAACTGAAAGAAGCCTGTCGTATATATGTATATATATGTATGTATATGTGTTTGTGTGTCCAATTGTCATTTTGTTGTTGGTGATTTTTGTTTTGTTTTGTTTTGTTTTTTGTACCAAATTAGGTGACAGAAACTGAAGAATAAGACATTTTGTTGGAGTTTTTTGAACTGGCATTGGTCCCACAAACTCTTCAATTTGTTGCTGCAATAGGATTTTGATTACATAATTAAAGAGTTGATATATATATATATATAGTGAGACCATAACCTTGTGGCCCATGCCAGGGGTGTAACCAGTCCCCTTATGCATACCTTTCCTTCATTGGACACTAAACTCTGCTGGTGAGAATTTAGTAAAATAACTTTGTCATTATTAAGCTGGTGTTTCTGGCATTAACATGAAATTTTAATGGAAGGTTTATTTAAAAAAATTTAATGGAAGTTTTATTTAAAAACATGAAATTTTAATGGAAGATTTATTTAAAAAAAAATTTAATGGAAGTTTTATTTAAAAACATGAAATTTTAATGAAAGATTTATTTAAAAAATTTTTATTTAACATCCATTCCCCATACTGGCATTGGTTGGACGCACGGACAACTGCCTGGACTCCATTTGTCTGCTTTGCCATGCTTTCTACAGCTGATATGTATATTTTTTTTATAAACGCAGGCATAGCTGTGTGGTAAGAAGCTTGGTTCCCACCCTCATGGTTCTGGGTTCAATTCCACAGTGTAGCTCCTTGGTCAGGTATCTTCTACTATAGCCTACTACTAGGACCACAACAACTATTATATCATATATATATATATATATATGTCCATGAGCAGGCTAAGATTTCTCCCTTCTTTTTTCATACATACATACATTTGTCTACCGTTTAAATGTTTTGAACTTATAACCACCAATCTGCTTTGCTTTCCTTTTCTTTCTACATGCCACCCTAAAAACATCGCCATTCCCGCCCGTTTCTCTAAAAGTTCAACCTTCGCATATTCCCTTTAATTCGATCTCCACCATTCACTATCATTTCTTCCCCTGGCTTACAGCGATGTCCATGAGCAGGCTAAGATTTCTCCCTTCTTTTTTCATACATACATACATTTGTCTACCGTTTAAATGTTTTGAACTTATAACCACCAATCTGCTTTGCTTTCCTTTTCTTTCTACATGCCACCCTAAAAACATCGCCATTCCCGCCCGTTCCTCTAAAGTTCAACCTTCGCATATTCCCAGTGCACCTGCCCTTGCCCACCCCCACCACCAATACCGGATATCTCTATATTTTTGTTCCATCTATACCGGATGTCGCTTCTCCCACCACCATTATAGGTGTCTACTCTTCGAACCCCCCCTCTTCAACACGCTATTTCACCATGCATTACCCCTCTCTTGATATCCTACGTTCTACTTGCCTAGAACCTGTCATCATTTCTCTGAACCCCCCCCCCACTGGTGCTCCCCTATATATTTCTGCACCCCCCCCCACATAAAAAGCACCATCCGAACGTGGCCGATGCCAGACCCCTCTGGCACCTGTGCAGGTGGCACGTAAAAAACACCCACTACACTCGCGGAGTGGTTGGCATTAGGAAGGGCATCCAGCTGTAGAAACACTGCCAGACTAGACTGGAGCCTGGGGCAGTCCCGAGCTCCCCAGACCCCGGTCGAAACCGTCCAACCCGTGCTAGCGCGGAAAACGGACGTTAAACGATGATGATGATGATGATGATAAGAAGCTTGTTTACCAACCACATGGTTCCATGTTCAGTCCCACTGCATGGCACCTTGAGCAAGTGCCTTCTGCTATAACTTTAGGCCGACCAAAGCCTTTTGAGTGGATTTGGTAGATGGAAACTGAAAGAAGCCCTTCGTATACATATATATGTATATATTTATGTGTGCGTGTGTCTGCGTTTGTCCCCACCACCATCACTTGACAACCGATGTCCGTGTGTTTATGACCCTGTAACTTAGCAGTTCGGCAAAAGAAAACTGACAGACTAAGCACGAGGCTGACAAAGAATAAGTCCTGGGGTCCTTAATGTGGTGCTCCAGTATGGCCACAGTCAAATGACTGAAATAAGTAAAAGAATAAAAGAATATCTACAAACTCTTGTAAAAAAAAAGATTTTTTTTAAAGAATTTTTAAATATTTAAAGAAATTTTTCTGTAACTGTATGTCAATGACCTTTGTAGGTCAAGCTTGTATATAGCATTTTGTGTCAAGTGTATATTTTTTTACACGGTGGACACAAAAGACAGACTCTATACAAACTTGATCTAGGGAGGTCAGTGACATGTTGTTATAGAAGTCTTTTTTACTTAACTTTTAAAAACAATCATTTTAAAATTATATATGTGTGTGTGTGTATATATATATATAACCCATGCTAGGATGGAAAACGGACGCTAAACGACGATTATGATGATGATGATGATATATATATATATACATAAAAGTAAATAAATGGCACAACGAAGTACCGATATTTACTGGAAAATAGCGAACGTAATAAATACAACGCTAATGTATAGCTTCACTGCGTATGTACATATATATATTAGAAGAAATGAGGTACTCAGAAAATCAGATGGTTTATATTTACAGATATTTATTTATATATTACATTTTTTATATATCATATAATTTAGATCATGTAATAGCGCTTTCTCCCATTCTAGTGGGGTTTTCAAATCAAACTATATATATCAGGTCATCCCATAAGTTCTGTCCGATTTTACCTTTTTTAAAATTGAATGAAATTTAATAGTATTTTAGAATGTCCAATGGAACTTTAAATTATTTTTATGCATTTGTGTACATTTAAACTAATTAAATATTATTTTACAGAATAATAGAATTAAAATTTCTTTGATTAAAACCCTTTCTAACATGGAAGTGTCCAAAGAGCATTTAAGGCACATAATGCTTTATGAGTACAAAAAAAGGAAACTCTGCAGCTGAAGCGACTCAAAACATACACTCAGTTTATGGGGAAGAATGCTTGAATGAAAGAACTTGCTGAAGATGGTTTGCAAAATTCAGAAATGGAGATTTCAGCCTTGAAGGTGAAGATTGAACAGGACATCCAGTTGAGTTTGATGATAAGCTCCTTGAGACATTACTTGAAGAAAATCCTGCATTATCAGTTGAAGAATTGGCAATAAAGCTTAGTTCAAACCATACAACTGTTCATCGTCATCTTCAACAACTTGGAAAGGTTCCTAAACTTGGAATATGGGTGCCTCATGAATTGTCCGAAAGCAACCGCAAATCCCGAGTTGACATGTGCTCTTCTCTCCATTCTCATGAACTCATTTCACCCTTTTTTGGATAGACTTGTGACTGGTGATGAAAAATGGATCTTCTATCGAAATGTTAAACGTTGTAAACAGTGGATTGGTAAAAGGGAAAAAGCTCAACTACAACTGAGAAGGGAACTTCATGGGAAGAAGGTTCTTCTCCCTATCTGGTGGGATTGCAAAGGAGTAATTCACTTTGAATTGTTACCACCTCATGCAACAATCAATGCTCAAGTCTACTGTTAGCAATTGGAGCATTTGAAACAAGCTTTGAAGAAAAAATTACCTGCTTTAGTGAATCGAAATGGAGTGATGTTTCATCAGGACAATGCACGACCCCACACTGCAAAGATCACATCACAGAAGATCAAAGAGCTTGGTTGGGGAAAAAATTCCTCATCCACCTTATTCTCCCGACCTTGCTCCTTCAGACTACCATTTGTTTTGTAGTTTACAGAATCATTTGGGGGACATAACTTTTGCAAGCCAGGAGGAGGTCGAAACTGACATTTCAGAGTTCTTTGCTTTAAAACCAAAAGAGTTTTACATTGATGGGATTAAAAAGCTTGTAAATAGATGGCAAGAATTCATAGATAATCAAGGAAAGTACATTGATGACTAAATTTTAATTAGATATAACATTTGATCACTTGTTTTCTTTATTCAAAACTAGCAGTATCGCCCGGCGTTGCTCGGGTTTGTAAGGGAAATAACTATATAAGCATTTTTAGAGATGTAAAGTATAATAGCCATCTCAATATGGCTAACCACAAAGGGGGGGCTGTTACTGAAGCTGTTTACGTTCTGAGATTTAATAATAAATTTTTAGAGAGTTACTTCCCTTATATATGCCAAAAATGAATTAAAAAATGGGAAAAATTGATGGTAAATTTTTTTTAAATCGTAGACGCGCACTAATACCCAGAAGGGCTCGATATGAATCACGGTTTTGGTTAAACTGCACCGCAAAATGTGGGAGTAGTAAGGAATCTAAATCGTAGGAGACAGACAGCACACAACCTCTCTTTTATATAAAAAAATTTCTTTATTCAAAATTCAGACAGAACTTATGGGATGACCTGATATCTAAGCACAGGCATTGCTGTCTCTATATATTTATGTGTGTCTGCTTTTTTATTCCCCACCACCACCACTTGACAATCAATGCCGGTGTGTTTACGTCCCTGTAACTTAGCGGTTCAGCAAAAGAGACCGATAGAATTAGTACTAGGCTTCTAAAGAATAAGTCCTGGGGTCGATTTTGTTTAACTAAAACCACCATGGCCACAGTCAAATGATTGAAACAAGTAAAAGGATACACACACACACACACACACACACACACACACGTACCCAGGCATTGCAGTAGTGACACAAGAGTTTGAGTAGAGGATCAAATGTCTTTGAGTACAATCAGTTGACTGTATTGTTAAATAAGCGTCCCCCACCCCCCTGGTATTAACTTTATCTTTCTGGATTCATAATCTAAGTATTAGTTATGCACCCACTGACTGTCCCCTACTCGCAAAACATTTGATTTATACCACATATGCAGTATTGAATGAATATATATATATATATATATATATTCAGACTAAGCACACACACACATATATATATATATATATTCAGATACTTAAGTTCAGGTATTTAAGTTGAGGCAACAGAATTTAGTATGGTATTAGCCCAGTGGTTAGGGCAGCGGACTCGCGGTCAAAGGATCGCGGTTTCGATTCCCAGACCGGGCGTTGTGACTGTTTATTGAACGAAAACACCTAAAAGCTCCGGCAGGGGGTGGTGATCCCTGCTGTACTCTTTCACCACAACTTTCTCTCACTCTTTCTTCTGTTGGCCTGCTCGCTTAGACAGCAGGGGGTGGCGTCATTCGAAGGCTAAAACAATGCGAACGCACTGTGACTAGCGATGTGTAGCAACATCTGATGGTCTGGTCAGTCACGTGATCACATTAGCCATACAATTTCAAAGTAAGGTGATTAAAATCAAAATAAGCAACAAGGATATCCACAGGTAATGCAATACGATTGAGGTAAATTTCAATATCTTGATAGTCTCCTTAAGATGTAGCTGCTTTCATGGCCCAGTAAATAAGGGAGATTAGAAGTGGAAGCTTAAAATCTCTGCCAGGAATTACAAGGGACCTTATTAAATAATTCTTTAAGCAAGCAATTTTCCCTCAATGAAAAGATTGTGTGTTAGTGTGTGAAGAAGGGGCTACAAAACAGCCTTGATATAGTAACCAAATCTCCCTCAACATTTTTATAGTAAACCCAATAATTGAAATAAATTTAAATATGGTAATTCTCTCTTTAAAGTTGTTATTTCTTTGATTGCCCAGCAGGTAAGTGTGCTTACAAGTAGTAACTGAACACACCTGTAGAGTTTCAGGTCTCTGCCAGGAATTACATAGGGCCTCATTAAATATTTTCATTTAAGCAACCAAATTTCCCTTAACAAAAAGATTGTGTGTGAAGAAGTGGGGGGGGGTCATAAGACAGCGTTGTCATAGCAACCAAAACTCATTCAACTCTTTGTAGTAAGCCCAATAATTGAAATAAATTCAAATATCTTAATTTTCTCTTAAAAATTGTTACTTCTTTGATGGCCCCAATAGGTAAGGGTGTTTAGAAATAATAACAAAACACTCTAGTGGAAGTTTCAAATCCCTGCCAGGAATTCCATAGGGTCTCATTAAATATTTTCATTGAAGCAACCAAATTTCCCTTAACAAAAAGATTGTGTGTGAAGAATTGGCCACAAGTCAGCCTTCATAGAGTAATCAAATCACCATCATACCTTTAAGGTAATTCCATTAATTGAAATGAATTTAAATATCTTAATGGACAAAATAGAAATAGAAAAATGTGCAATACAGAAAGTGAACATTCAAACATGAAATCAATGTGCAATATACAATATACGAATGAAGTAATATTCAGGATGAGGACTTTAGAGAATGGACGAGGAACAAAGGTGAAAACAAACAAGAAGAAATGTGGACATGGGTGCGGGAGTGGCTGTGGTAAGTACATTGCTTACCAACCACATGGTTCTGGGTTCAGTCCCACTGCGTGGCACCATGGGCAAGTGTCTTATACTATACCTTAAACAGACAATTGCACCAGGCTCCGATTGTCTGTTTTGTCATAGCTTCTACAGCTGGATGCCCTTCATGATGCCAACCACTTAACAGAGTGTACTGGGTGCTTCTTATGGGACACCAGTACCAGTGGGGTCACCGAGGTAGCTTGCAAGACAAACACCTCTCAGCTGAGAGGTTAGAGTATCACGGAGGGAAAGAGGTGGGTGTCTTACTGTAGAGGAGATACTAGGCTACCCCAGGACAGGCAAGGAAGGAGGGGAAGACTGAAAGAAAGACGACCAGTGAGAGGGAGGGATTACCTGCTGGGAAGGAGTGTACAAGTTGAAGAGGGGACAGAAAGGGATCATAGAAAGAATTATTGTTATTATCGTTATTAAGGCAGCGGGCTGGCAGAATCGTCAGCACGCTGGGTGAAATGCTTACGGTGTTTCATCTGTCTTTATGTTTTGAGTTCAAATTCTGCCGAGGTTGACTTTACCTTTCATCCTTTTGGGGTCGACAAATTAAGTACCAGTGAAAGACTGGGTCGATGTAATCAACTAGTCCCCTCCCACTAAATTCGAGGCCTTGTGCTTTCAGTAGAAAGGATTATTATTATTATATTATTATTATTATTATTATTATTATTTTCAAGGCAGCACATTGGACAAAACAGTGACATTCATTTCAGCACTTTGCATTTTGAGATCAAGTTCCACCAAGTTCAACTTAGCCTGTCATCCCTTCTAAGTGTCAGCCATGTGCAGGCTGTCAGGATCAAGCAAGTTGAAGGGCCATGCTGAACTCCAGTGTCAGCTTAACACCAACCACACTACAGAGCACACTTGGTGTTCACTTTGTGGCACCGGCACCAGTGAGGTTGCCAAGTTACTTGAACAAGAAAAAGCCCCCCTCAACTAAGTGGTGGTGGTGGTGGTGGGAAAGTGATAAATAAAAATCAGAGTTCAAAAAATCAGAGCAGATTGCATTGACAAAAAAGTTTCAGCAACCCAGTTTTGGGTTTTCCAAGCTAATTCATTCTCCATCCAATGCTTCAGAAAGGCATGAATATAACATAATCACATTTTCACTTCCATCAGAAACATATCCATCCATCTTCTCCACTCACAATTCCTGAGAGGTTCGTGTGAGTAGAGGTTTCAGGCATCTCCTCCCTAGGATCCTATCAGAAGCAACTCTTGTTACACTTTCTGGCTGGATCCCCTAACATAACCAACTAAGGCTACTGACATTACCCAACCATCACAGTCTCGGTCTACCCCTTGGTCTCCTGCTGACCGAATTGGTTCGAAGGACCCATCTAGCAATTCTTCCCTGTGACATTCTAATCCCATGTCCATAGTAGTGGGCCTGTGATCTATCCATCCATCTTTTCTGACCATCATTCCTGGAAGGCTTGTAGAGGGTAGAATCCTTGGGAACCTCGTCTATGGAGTCCTATCAGAAGCGACTGTCACTACACTTTGTTGCTGGATTCTGAAGCCATAACCAACTAAGACTTTGGATGTTATCCAACCATCACCCTTCGATTTCTTGCTGACTGGTTCAGCTTGAAGAATCTGTCTTGTGATTCTTTTCTCTGCCATTTTAATCTCGTGTCCCGAGTGCCAGAGTTGTGACCTCTCAATGCAGAGAAATAGTGGCTTGACCGGGAGAGACTCCCCGGTTTCTGAGTTATGCACCATGTCAAGTAATGTTGCTCTAGAAGAGATTCCTTGGAGGGACCCCGTTTTGGCCACTTGAATTTGCAGTCACACACTTTCGGTCATTATCCAACATTCTGATTTCTTTGAGAAATCAGAAACATCATCTTCATCATCATCGTTTAACGTCCGCTTTCCATGCTAGCATGGATTGGACGGTTTGACTGAGGACTGGCAAACCAGATGGCCACACCAGACTCCAATCTGATCTGGCAGAGTTTCTACAGCCGGATGCCCT
This sequence comes from Octopus sinensis, assembly GCF_006345805.1. Classification (NCBI taxonomy): domain Eukaryota; kingdom Metazoa; phylum Mollusca; class Cephalopoda; order Octopoda; family Octopodidae; genus Octopus; species Octopus sinensis. Next base: position 13,900,134 of record NC_043022.1, read on the forward strand.
GCCAACTACTCTGAGTGTAGTGCGTGCTTTTACGTGCCACCGGCAACAGAGCCAGTCGTCCGGTACTGGCAATGGCCACACTCAAATGGTGCTTTTTATGTGCCACCTGCACAGGAGCCAGTCCAATGGCACTGGCAACAACCTCACTTAAATGTTTTTCACATGCCACCAGCACAAGTGCCAATAAGGCAACGCAGGTAACGATCATGCTCGAATGGTGCTTTTTACGTGCCATTGGCATGGAGGCCAGCTTGTTGCTCTGGCAACGATCATGCTCGTATGGTACTCTTAGCGCTCCACAAGCACGGATGCCAGTTATCGAATTTGATTTCAATTTTGATTTCATTTGCCTCAACAGGTCTTTGCAAGCAGAGTTTAGTGTCCAATGAAGGAAAGGTACACATAAATGGGCTGGTTACACCCCTGGCACAGGCCACAGGGTTATGGTCTCACTTGAGCTTGCCGAGTCTTCTCAGGCACAGCATATTTCCAAAGGTCCCGGTCACTAGTCGTTGCCTCGGTGAGGCCCAATGTTCGAAGGTCATGCTTCACCACCTCATCCCAGGTCTTCCTGGGTCGCATATAAGAAAACTAATTTCTTTTCTGTGTATTTTTTTTGTTTTAAATTTTCTTGTTTTTCTTCTCTCTCCAGGTGTTTCCTTAATTTGGTAATGGCTGATTCTAAATCCAATAACAACAACAACAACAATAAAAATAAAAAGAACAAGCAATGTGACAGGAACATTACACAGGCTGACTCACTGCCTCCGTTGAATGAGAAATCCCTCAAAGTCTTTAATCAGCGACTGGCTGCTGCGGAAGAGGATGCTCACTTTCTTTCTCGCCATCTCTCAACCATGATTTCAGATGATTCCAACACCGTCCCTCGGCCCTACGACAGCGAAACCACCGACCTCGATACAACCAGAACCTCAGACGTGTCATCATGCTCTACAAAGACTAGACAGTCGCTCAAGCATGCAGACGATTTTGTGTTGACGTCACGCTTGGCTAAAGCCGAATGCACAGTAAATAATTTAAAGCAAGCCCTGAATGTGCTGCGATGTGGGGAGGGCGGAGAAGACGGGGTCAATGAAGCATTAAAGAGCCCCGTGAAGTTACAGGATGGCGTCAGCGTCAGCCAATTGCAGCACGATGAACTGATTTGTCTCCGGCAAGAATTGAAGTTGGAAAGGGAAGCGAAAAATAAAGCTTACGATGAAATAAGGAACCTCAAGGAATCCTTAATTGAAGCTTATCAAACAAAGGTAATTACAATTTATTTGTAGTAGAAACGTGAGAAGTAGTAGTAGTAGCAGTATAGAATTAATATGGCTGCGTGATTAAGAAGCTCACTTTGCAAGCAAATAGTTTTAGGTTCAGTCTCAAAGTGCAGCACCTTTCACAAGAGTCTTTTCTCTCTGGCCCAAAACCAGTGAATCCGTTGTGAATTTGACAAGCAGAAACTATGTGGAAGCCTGTTGTGTGCGTATATTCTTTTATTCTTTTACTTGTTTCAGTCATTTGACTGTGGCCATGCTGGAGCACTGCCTTCAGTCAAGCAAATTGACCCCAGGACTTAGGAATGAGAACCCAGGTTCGAAATTTCCCCAAGGCACCTGATGAAGGCTGGAGGGTATACCAGCTGAAACGTTGTGTTAACAACAAACAAGACGAGGACAAATATCCATCAAATGTAAATAATGTAAATAATGCTCCAGTATGGCCCCATTCTTTTCTTCTCTAAATAACTTTGGTTTGGTTGCTTCTCTGAGTCTCATATTTTTCTCTTTCATTTTTGTTTCCTCTTTCTTTCCCTCTCTTCTCTCTACCCCCCTCCCTATGTCTCTTTTCTCTCTCCTCTTTTTTGCTGTCTCCCTCTCTCTCTCTTTCTCTCTAGCTCTGTCTTGTATTTCTCCATCTTCCTCTTTCTCATCTCTCTCTTTTTACTGTCCTCTCTCTCACTGTCACTATTTTGTCTCTCTCTCTCTCCTTTCTCATCTCTCTCTTTCTGTCTCTTCCTCTTTCTGATCTCTCTCTCTCTCTCACTGTCCTCTTTCTGTCTCATCTCTCCCTCTTTTACTGTCCTCTCTCTCTGTCACTATTTTGTCTCTCTCACTGTCCTCTTTCTGATCTCTCTCTCTCTGTTTTCCTCCCCCTTTCACACTCTCTCTCCTTTCTCATCTCTCTCCCTCCTTTCTCATCTCTCTCTCTCTCCTTTCTTATCTCTCTCTTGTCTCTCTCACTGTCCTCTTTCTGTCTCACCTTCCTCTTTCTCATCTCTCTCTCTCTCTCTGTTTTCCTCCCGCTTTCACTTTAAACCTACACCAGACCGACACAAGCAACAAAATTGCCGTCCTGGAGGCTGAGAAGCAGAACCTGGTTGACAGTCTGTCCGAGATAGAGAAGGAGTTGATTGAGGAGCGGAATTCCCATGAAAACCTGGAACTCTTCCACCTTTCCCTACTCAACAAGGTCGAACAACTGAAGACTTTGGTAGACTCTGAGAAGAAGGAGGTCAGTATTTGGAATCCTTGGGTTAATTAGAAATGGACATTGTTTATACATGGACAAACGTCCACACATGTAGATATGGTTACTCGTGTAGACACATTCACACATGTATGTACATGCATGCCACTCAGATATACTTGTATGTTCGAGGTCACCTTGGCACCTGTGCTGGTGGCACGTAAAAAGCACCCACTACACTCACGGAGTGGTTGGCATTAGGAAGGGCATCCAGCTGTAGAAACACTGCCAGATCAAGATTGGAGCCTGGTGCAGCCTCCTGGCTTCCCAGACCCCGGTCGAACTGTCCAACCCATGCTAATATGGAGAACGGACGTTAAACGATGATGATGATGAGGTTGTGCCCCCACCCACCTCTCCGACACATCAAGCATTCCATCCCACCCACCCCGCCTATTTTCCTCCACCACCACCACCTCTAGTACTGCATAACTGCTGTCCTCAGCTGAGAGCAAAATCTGCAGGTTACATCCTACCCCCTCACAAATGCTTCCCCCCCCTCGTCTCCAAACTACTTCCATCCCGCACCATCCCTGCCCATACTATTTCAACCAATCGCCTCCTCCTGTGCCACTGCCCTTTCCCCCATTCTGCCATACTCCTTTCTAAACACCTTCCTTATCTGCTTTTCTACTCTAGGCACAAGGCCTGAAATTTTGAAGGAGAGGGGACCAGTCAATTAAATCAACCCCAGCACACAACAGGTACTTGATTTATCCACAACAAATTCTGTCCAATCTATACAAGCATGAACAAGTGGACGTTAAAATGATAATGATAATAATGATGTTAGCACTTCTGGTAGTTGCTTAGCAACTGAGTATCTCTGACAAAGAATTTTCTAGGGTAAAGTAAGACTAGCTTGACAAAACACATACCCAACACACATACATACTCACAAATAGCCATACCATCCGATCGTGGCTGTTGCCAGCCTTGCCTGGCCTCCGTGCTGGTGGCACGTAAATAGCACCATCCGATCGTGGCCGTTCGCCAGCCTCATCTGGCACCTGTGTCAGTGGCACGTAAAAAGCACCCACTACACTCATGGAGTGGTTGGCGTTAGGAAGGGCATCCAACCGTAGAAACACTGCCAGATCTGACTGGCCTGGTGCAGCTTTCGGGCTTCTCAGACCACAGTTGAACCGTCCAACCCATGCCAGCATGGAAAGCGGACGTTAAACGATGATGGTGATGATGATGATATATATATATAACTCTACTTGTGAAGACCTGTTGAGGCAAGTGAAAATGGACAAAATGGACAAAATCAAAAGCAAACTCGATGAACATTAATGGAATTTGTAGTTTTGTGGTACCAGTGCCGGTGGCACATACGAAAACCATCCGAACGTGGCCGTAGCCAGTACCGCATTGACTGGCCTCCGTGCTGGTGGCACGTAAAAAACACCATCCGAGCATGGCCGTTCGCCAGCCTCGTCTGGCACCTGTGTCGATGGCACATAAAATCACCCACTACACTCTCGGAGTGGTGGGCGTTAGGAAGGGCATCCAGCTGTAGAAACACTGCCAGATCTGACTGGCCTGGTGCAGCCTTCGGGCTTCCCAGACCCCAGTTGAACCGTCCAACCCATGCTAGCATGGAAAGCGGACGTTAAACGATGATGATGATGATGATGATATATATATATATATATATATTATACATACATACGAGCAAAACGCCCTCCGTCCAATGGACGGTGCTGAGTTGTCAAACATTTAAACCAAATTTTCTCAAAACAACTCGTCTGACCCTCCCATAGGCCTCATCATTCTCAATATCATCCCATATCTACCATCACGACCCCTACCTGCTCTGGCCCCTTATGTATCCCTATATCTCCCTCTTTGCTCCTCCTACACCTTGCACAGCATTCTACTCTCCTTCCCTGAGCCACTCCTATTATTATCTCCCAGCTCACCCCTTTACATACTGGTTATTCACCCCCTCCCTTGTTTATTACCACTCACTACATTAACCTCTACCTCCACATCTCTACTCCCCCTCACACTCTTGTGAAAGCATCCACTCCCTCATCCCTCCCCATGTCCTCTCTCATACCTCATCACTACCTTTCGCTCGTCCTCTTCAACAAGACCCCTGTAGATGTCCCTCTAGCAGCAGAGTGACTCAAGGGCCAAGAGTTTCATGTGTTAATACCACACACACATATATATTATATATATATATATATATATATGCACAGCCTGTTATATATACCGAATATATGCCAGTGCCGGTGGCACGTAAGAGAACCATCCGAACGTGGCCGTTGCCAGCGCCGCCCCGACTGGCCTCGTGCCAGTGGCACGTAAAAAGCACCATCCGTTCGTGGCTGTTGCCAGCCTCGCCTGGCCTCCATGCTGGTGGGACGTAAAAAGCACCATCCGACCGTGGCCGTTTACCAGCCTCGTCTGGCACCTGTGCCGGTGGCATGTAAAAAGCACCCACTACACTCATGGAGTGGTTGGCATTAGGAAGGGCATCCAGTTGTAGAAACATTGCCAGATCAGACTGGGCCTGGTGCAACCTTCTGGCTTCCCAGACCCCAGTTGAACCGTCCAACCCATGCTAGCATGGAAAGCGGACGCTAAACAAAGATGATGATATACACACACGACCTATTTTATTATATACCACATATATACAAACATGCCTGCCGTGGTACAAGGTACTAATGAGAGCCTTAACTGTTTCATGTGTTCAATCCCCAGGTGAGAGATTTAACTGATGCTCATCAAAGACAACAGATGGAGATTGCTGGATGTCAAACCAAACTGAAAGAAGAACGCAAATTGAGAAGTAAAATAGAGAAAAACTACCAAATGCTTCTGGCCCCTAAAAGTGAGGTCTACTTGGTACTATGTTTGATAATTGTATTCAAGGGTTTCGTGGAGATATGATTTGGGGGTGGGGTGTAAAATAATTTAGTCTTGTTAATTAGGATGATGTTTTATTTTAAGTCTTTTTCTTACCCTATTTCTGTTGACTAAATTAACCCATTTCAATAAATTCCTTAAATTATGAAGAATTTAGTAAAATAACTTTGCCATTATTAAGCTGGCGTTTGGAACACAATTTTGATGGCAGGTTTTAATTTAGATCACTTTAACCCTTTTGTTACCATATTTGGTCTCATGGTGTAATGGTTAGCACTCTGGACTTTGAATCCAGCGATCCGAGTTCAAGTCTCGGTGAGACCTCATAATTTCCCGTCCAACCCGTGCTAGCGCGGAAAACGGACGTTAAACAATGATGATGATGATTTCTGTTGAATCTAGGAATATTGTTTTGAGCTGAGTGGGGGTGCTAGACTCCCTTGTTCGAAAATATAAGGATTCAGATCGTGACGTATGGCCAGCTGGAGGCGATGTCTCCTGGGGCTAAATTACAGCAACATTCGTCCTAAACCAGGACTGCCATGTTATGTTGGCAAATAATCTTTACTCCAGGGCTGTGGAGTCGGAGTCAGATTTGGGAACAATTAGGGGTTAGCTGGAAGAGTGGTGGTGGTCAGTGGAGCCTTCTCCACACATCAGAAATTCACAAGAGCCCCCCCCCCCCTCCACCTTAATTCTCCAGGTCTCTCATGGTTTCTCCATGCTCTTCAGTTCTCAAGAACACAACGCGTCACCCGGTCCAGGGATTGAAACCACAATCTTATGATCATGAGTCCCAACAGCCTAACCACGAAGCCATGCATCCCCCAGTCTCTTTCTGCATGGTCAGTCCTCATTACTCTGTAAGGAGCATAGAGTTGGTTTCCTAGTTTCTCTGGAGGGGTTTCCACTTCAGGGTGGGATCAATCACTTTTACCAGCAGAGTGGACTGGAGCAAAATGAAATGAAGGGTTTTGCTCAAGAACACAATATATTGCCCAATCCAGGAATTGAAACCGCAATCTTACGATCACAAGTCCAACACCCTAATCACTTAGCTACATGCCTCTATGAGTCTGGTATACTGGCTGAACTGCACTCCCCACACCATAGGCCCTGCCAAAAACCTACTCATATCCCTTCATTTCTTTATGTTTTTATTTTTGCTAACCATCAAAACTTTATTTTTTTATATACCTTTTTGTCTTTTTCCCTTTATTTAAAAAATTATTGCAGCGTGGAAGGTGTTTGTAAGCCATTTAAGAAACACACAAAAGCCGTTCGATTCACTTCAACATTTAAGTTTAATTTGTCAAAATATTTTCGTCGCTTTAAGACCGCGACCCGTTCACTGACAAAAATCCGTGCTGCATCTGAGAAAGTAACAGTTAGTTCGTTATATATATGTACGTACGTATGTATGTATGTATGTATGCACATACGTACGCATGTGTGTATGTATGTATGTGTGTATATATGTATTATATGTATATAAAAAAAATTTTCATAAAAATTTTTTTTTACGAAACCAGAGTCAACAGAGGAGAAACAAGCAAACAAAACCCTGCAGAAGGAGTTCACCACCCTCACGAACCAATACACAACCCTGTTGGAACAAATGGGTCATCTACAGAACTGTTTTAAGCAGCAACATGTAAGTCCACCGTTGCCATACGACTCACGAACTAATATTTCTCTAGGGATGGCAGCAGCATGTTCCTGCCTTGTTTCAGTCTCTTCTTGATCTTGTTTCATTCTTGCTCACAAAATCATAAGCGGAAAGTGTAACCTCTCGAAAGAGCTGTTCTTCACTCCTGCTCCAGAGTGTCGGCTGCGGGGTCACTCCGAAAAGCTCTATCTGCGACGATTTCATCTCAATCGAAGGAGAGGGGCTTTCTCCGTCCGGGTTACGGATCCGTGGAATAAGCTGCCGGGCGAGATGGCGAAGATGCCGACGACCGCTCGGTTCAAAGTCTCTCTTGACCACAAGTGGCCTGAACTCTTTGCATGAACACCCTCCCTGTACATAACTCCATGTCCCCCTACATGGCCTTGCTTTTTGCTTTTTGAGCCCAAAAATTAACTTAACTTAACTTAACTCTTCTGAGACTGCCTCGTTCGTCAGCACCATTGCCACAGAAATCACTAACCTATGCTTTCTGTACATACACATAACTCTAGAATTCTAAATACTTGTATAGTGGGACTAATATAATAGTAGAGTACTTGCATGACTATCCATATGATAATACAGAGACATAATAATAATAATAATAATAATAATAATAATAATAATAATAAAGAAAGATAGATGCAAATAGGCCAGACATCATATTAAAAGACTTCAAACAAAGAACATGCCTCCTCATTGATATGACTGTCCCAATCGATATAAATGTACCTGTCAAGACCTACCAAAAACTGAGCAAATATAAAGATCTTGAAATAGAAATCAGCAAAATGTGGAACCTGAAGACTAAAACAATACCAGTTTGTGCCCTGGGAATGATAGCAAAAGGGGCTGATCGCTACCTAACTCAGATACCAGGAAACCCCAAAATGACAAAAATTCAAAAGATAGTGCTCATGGGAACTGCTCATATCCTACGCAAAATACTATGTAATCTCAAGTTTTAAAACAAATATAATTTTCGTTTTTTAGTTATTTTTTTTTTAGGCATTCACTAGTACAACACTAAATACAAAACCAAATATATGGCACACTAGGCATAACAACATCACGAACTTCCAACCTGTTGTCTCTTGAGGTCTCTGGGAGAGACTTGGAGTCAACTTGTACAAATATAAAGCAAAAGTCAAACATAGAATAATAATAATAATAATAATCCTTTTTACTAGAGGCACAAGGGCTGAAATTTTGGGGGAGGGGACTAGTCAATTACATCGCCCCCAGTGTTTCACTGGTACTTAATTTATTGACCCCTGAAAGGATAAAAGGCAAAGTTGACCTCGACAGAATTTGAACTCAGAACACAGTGATGGACAAAATGTTGCTAAGCATTTTGCCCAGTGTTTTAATGAATCTGCCAGCCTGATAATAATGAAAGTATCCATTAAATTCTCGGAATGGTTGGCATTAGGAAAGGCATCCAACTGTAGAAACCATGCCAAAATCAGACTGGAGTCTAGTGCAGCCTTCCAGTGTGCCAGCCCTGGTCAAACTGTCCAACCCATACCAGCATGGACAATAAATGCTAAATGATGATGATGATGATGATGATGTGTGTGTGTGTGTGTGTGTATAGGGAGAATTCACAAGAAAAAACAAAAGACGAAGACAGGTGGTGTAGACAAAAAACAGATGTATTAGTATAACGCTCGGGAAGTGAAAAAGTCTTTAACGTTTCGAGCCTATGCTCTTCTACAGAAAGGAACACAGAAAGAAACAAGGAGAGAAAATAAAGAATGTGTAGTGGCTAGCGATCTATCATGGGAAATGTGTGTATACTCTTTACTCTTTTACTTGTTTCAGTCATTTGACTGCGGCCATGCTGGAGCACCGCCTTTAATCGAGCAACTCGACCCCGGGACTTATTCTTTTGTAAGCCCAGTACTTATTCTATCAGTCTCTTTTGCCAAACTGCTAAGTGACGGGGACATAAACACACCAGCATCGGTTGTCAAGCAATGCTAGGGGGACAAACACAGACTCACAAACACACACATGCATATATATATACAACGGGCTTCTTTTCCGTTTCCGTCTACCATATCCACTCACAAGGCTTTGGTCGGCCCGAGGCTATAGTAGGAGACACTTGCCCAAGGTGCCACGCAGTGGGACTGAACCTGGAACCATGTGGTTGGTAAACAAGCTACTTACCATACAGCCACTTGATACCAATTCATCTGATTTTGAATTTTTGACCCCCAAACATCATTATGATAAAAAGTTTCCATAAGTATGGACCCTAAATGACACAGGCTTCCATATTGTATGTACATGCCCCTAAATTATACATATCCATATATCATATGTTTTAACACCTCGTTAAGGAATATTCATTAAAATGAAATTGGTTTTATGTTTTTCTTTAATATTTCTGTTGTTTTGTTGTGCTTTTTTAGCAAAACAGCCAAGATCTCGAGTGTCTACAGGAAGAAATGAGCAAGGCCCTGGAAAGTTCCAAGAAGGAATGTAAACATCTCCAGAACCAAAACATTATCCATAAACAAGTGAGGTCCAATTGTCGTTTTGTTGTTGGTGATTTTTATTTTGTTTTTTTTTGTACCAAATTAGGTGACAAAAACAGAAGAATAAGACATTTTGTTGGAGTTTTTTGAACTGGCATTGGTCCCACAAACTCTTCAATTTGTTGCCTCAATAGGATTTTGATTACATAATTGAAGAGTTGATATATATATATAGTGAGACCATAACCTTGTGGCCTATGTCAGGGGTGTAACCAGTCCACTTATGCGTATCTTTCCTTCATTGGAAACTAAACTCTGCTGGTGAGAATTTAGTAAAATAACTTTCTCATTATTAAGCTGGTGTTTCTGGCATTAACATGAAATTTTAATGGAAGGTTTATTTAAAAACATGAAATTTTAATGGAAGATTTATTTAAAAACATGAAATTTTAAAGGAAGGTTTATTTAAAAAAAATTTAATGGAAGTTTTATTTAAAAACATGAAATTTTAATGGAAGATTTATTTAAAAAAAATTTAATGGAAGATTTATTTAAAAACATGAAATTTTAATGGAAGATTTATTTAAAAACATGAAATTTTAAAGGAAGGTTTATTTTAAACAAATTTAATGGAAGTTTTATTTAAAAACATGAAATTTTAATGGGAGATTCATTAAAAAAATTTAATGGAAGTTTTATTCAAAAACATGAAATTTTAATGGAAGATTTATTTAAAAACAGTTTGTATCATAGAACTGAAGGCACTCTCAGGTGGATGGGTATTAAAAGGGTTAAAGTTATCCAAAATGTAAATTTTATTTATTGATCTATTTATTTATTTATTTTAGAACGAAAAGAAATTTCTGTCTGAAATCAAAGCTTTGAAGTTCCAGATTGTTTCCGTTAAATCAGAGAACGAAGCTTTGGAAAAGCTAAATCAAAAGCTGGAAGACAGTTTGTGAGTTTTATCATTTGTTTCTTTGTTTTTACATCTGATTTTCCATGCTAGCATGGGTCGGATGAATACACACACAATCATGATGAGGATGATCATGCTTGCATGGGTGAAATGGAATTCAAGTGTTTCCAAGCAAAGTAATATTTCCCCCATGACCAGACCCTAAAACCATGGGGTAGGGAAGCGAGCTTCTCAACCCCACAACCATGAATGCATCTTACACATTACACACACACACACGCATCTTTTATGAATCTCCAAGACCCAGTTTCAATTTGCAATGGAAGTGATTTACCATTAATTACAACCAGGAGCGGAGCTTGGAGAGGCATGAATGTCTCACAAGCCATTCCCCCACCCCTGCCACCTGGTAAATCCAATTCCTTGTACTTATGCAATGTAAGGAATTATTCATTTCTTTTTTTGTTTTTTCTGTTTTTCAGTGCTAAACTTGAAGAGGAACTGAAAGTCGGCCAAAATATGATGTATTTGGAAGCAGGAGATGTGTTGGTTTGTAAGAATCTTTTGACCAAAGACGGAGAAGTGACCCCAAGGGAGATCAGTTGTCTTCAGATTGAGAAGACGTCTTTGCTTGCAGAAAAACTCAAAATACAAGTCAGACAACTTTTCATTATACACCGGAGGGGGGGGTGTATGTGTGTATGTATATGTGTGCCGTGTGTGTGTGCATAGGTTGCATGTGTGAATCTGTGTGCGTGTGTGTGCTTGCGTGTGTGTACATAGGTTGCATGTGTGAATCTGTGTGCGTGTGTGTGCTTGCGTGTGTGTACATAGGTTGCATGTGTGAATCTGTGTGCGTGTGTGTGCTTGCGAGTGTGTGTACATAGGTTGCATGTGTGAATCTGTGTGCGTGTGTGTGCTTGCGTGTGTGTACATAGGTTGCATGTGTGAATCTGTGTGCGTGTGTGTGCTTGCGAGTGTGTGTACATAGGTTGCATGTGTGAATCTGTGTGCGTGTGTGTACATAGGTTGCATGTGCGAAGGTGTGCGTGTGTGTGCTTGTGTATATGTTGTGTGTGTGTACTTGTGTAGATGTTGTATATGTGTGTGCTTGTGTATACATACCATTTGTGTGTGTGTACTTGTACACACATGTTGCATGTGTGTGTGTACATACTTGTGTGTATATGTCATGCATGTGTGTGTGTGCTCGTGTAGAAATGTTGTGTATGTGTGTATGCTTTCCTTTGACTTTTACTTGTTCAAGTCATTTGACTTTGGCCATGCTGGGGCACTGCCTGGAAGGGTTTTCGTCAAACAAATCGACCCCAGGACTTATTTTTTTTAGAGCCTAATACTTACTCTGTTAGTCCCTTTTACCAAACCACTATGTTACGAGGAAGTAAGCACAAGCAACACCAGTTGTCATGCAGTGATGGGGAGAGGGGGGGGGGGCAAACACAGACCCACACACACAGATACTTATATACATACCTCCACACACCCAGTGGTGTGGCTGAACTGTGATGGGCCTATTTAGCTGGAAGGGCCTCCCCCCACCACACCTTGATGATAGTGGTGGCTGTCTAGTGAGATGTGATGGAGAAGGGATTTTAATAAGTATCTGCATCATCATCATCATTTAATATCCATTGTCCATGCAGTCATGGGTTGGACGGTTTCGTTGGGTTGGCGCACTAGAAGGCTGTGCCAGGCCCCAGTCTGATTCGGCATGGTTTTCTACAGCTGGATGCCCTTCCTAATGCCAACCACTCCGTGAGTGTAGTGTGTGCTTTTATGTGCCACCAGCATGGGTGCCATTTGTGTGACACCAGAGTGCATTTATGTGCCAATTTG
>NC_043022.1:13917479-13969979 GCF_006345805.1 Octopus sinensis
AAATGATGAAAGTGGAAAACTTTTGGAAGCAGTTGGTGCAGGTGTGGCAAGAAGTTTGCTTCCCAAATGAAATAATGTCATTTACCTGTTGTTTCTAGCATGTCGGGTTTTCTGGTGGTTTCCTAGTATTTTTTACGTCTGCTATTTCAGCACAATTCTAGGCATTTGTGAAACAACAGACGAAAGTCAAACATTGGGAGGTTTTAGCTTTTTGAAAGCAGGTAGGTGATGGGTGGGCGAGGTGGGGGAAGGAGCACTGAATGTTTCTTTAAGAAGAACTAAACTTAAAAGAAAAAAAAACATATATTTCCCAGATTCGTAATCTCTGTATTTTTCGATGTGGATAAAAAACAAAAATTTGAAAAAAAGTTACAAAATAAGAAATTCTGGTAGGGACGGATGGGGTGGGGTGGGAATTAAAATCTTAAAAACGTGATTTCTGTGCAAAATCGTATTAACCCCCTTTTATACGATGAAACAATATATAGTTTGTGATCCTTCCTCAGAACAGAAAACACTTTCATGCAAATTGTACCCTCTCCATTTCACTTTTAAACAAACAATAACTTCCATTATGCCAGTAAATCCAGTTCACTATATATCAGCTGTGCCGATTCTGCTTATAAGAAAGGAACAAAAAATACAATGTGACCGTAGGGCATAACACCCGGGCAACGCCGGGATACGTTGCTAGTAAATGAATAAACATCACTATAAAAATTAACAAATCGATAAAAGGTGAGACACCCCTTTGACACATTGGCCAGAATATTGTCGAATTGTGTAAATGTTTCCAGTTTTATTTTGTGATCCAAAATCAAACCGAAATAACTCCATCCCTTATAGGAGAGAAATAATGTAAACGGCATGTAGTGACGTTCATGCATTTCCCCATGGTCAATAAATAACTATTTAAATTTGGCCCTTCTACGTATATTCTGGCAAGAATCCCCTGATATTATTATTTCTTGTGCTTTTCTTCATGTCTTTATGAAACTTAAGAATGTCACCCCATTAATGAAAGGCAAACGGAGAGAATGTCCCCGAAAATATTGGTATCTCATACATGATAAAGATAGAGATACTGTACCCGTAAACCCTAATAGCCCGTTCTTCAAAGGATATGAAAGAGAATGTTCCCATAAATCTTGGTACCCCATTCACGAAAAGCAAAACTGAGACATGCACCCAAAGTCGAGTGACAAAATATATATAGGCGCAGGAGTGGCTGTGTGGTAAGTAGCTTGCTAACCAACCACATGGTTCCAGGTTCAGTCCCACTGCGTGGCATCTTGGGCAAGTGTCTTCTACTATAGGCCCGGGCCGACCAAAGCCTTGTGAGTGGATTTGGTAGACGGAAACTGAAAGAAGTCTGTCATATATATGTATATATATATATATATATATATATGTATGTATGTGTGTGTGTATATGTGTGTGTGTGTGTGTTTGTCCCCCTAGCATTGCTTGACAACCGATGCTAGTGTGTTTACGTCCCCGTCACTTAGCGGTTCGGCAAAAGTGACCGATAGAATAAGTACTAGGCTTACAAAGAATAAGTCCCGGGGTCGATTTGCTCGACTAAAGGCGGTGCTCCAGCATGGCCGCAGTCAAATGACTGAAACGAGTAAAAGAGTATAAAAAAAAAGAAACGGGCATTAGATTCGAACAGATGACACATGGCCTTGCAGTTCATATATTACCTTCTCAACAAAGTCATTTCATTTTATTTTAACGACTCTTAACAACATTACAGAGGTTCGACCGATAAAACAAACGGAAAACAGGTCACCGCAATTTTTCTATAGAATTATTTACCAACAAACATTTACGGCCAACCAAATTTCTTTTCATGAATTGGTTTTGCTACAACAATACAAGTTTAATCGTTCAATTTTTTCTTTCTTATTGTTACACCTTTGTACAATAAATGTTAATAAGCTTAAAAAACGCAGCCTAACAATAACGATTGTTGTAGGGAAAACGTGGAAATGACTATATTCGACACTGACGAAAGATTAGACATGACGTTGGTATCGCTTTCATTCACCGATTTATCTTGTCGCCCATCTTCACTTCACAGGTTTTTCTTGTCTTTTTGTGTTTCAAAAGAGAAGGAAGCACTAGAAAAGAAACATCCAAACAGCTACCAGCTTCATTGTTGTTCGAACCGAGAAAGAGTATACAGACATTGAAAGAACGAAACAATATATATATATATATATATATATATATATCGTCTATCTGTCCGAATGTTCTAATGTCCTCTACTGCGTTTTTGTTCCATTTTTTATATATATATATACTAGCAGTATCGCCCGGCGTTGCTTGAGTTTGTAAGGGAAATAACTATATAAGCATTTTTAGAGTTATAGCCCCAAAAATAGGAAAAAAATGCATTAAAAATGAAAAAAAAATGATGGTAAATTTTTTTTTAATCGTTGACTCATCGTAGACATTTTTAGAGAGTTACTTCCCTTATATAATAGCGAAAAAATGCATTAAAATGAAAAAAAATGATGGTAAATTTTTTTAAAATCGTAGACTCATCGTAGACGCGCGCTAATACACAGAAGGGTTCGATATGAATCACGACTATAAGATACCCGGTTTTGGTTAAACTGCGCCGCAAAATGTGGGAGTAGTTAGGAATCTAAATCGTAGGAGACAGACACACAACCTCTCTTTTATATATAAAGATATATATATATATATATATATATACAAACTAGCAGTATCGCCTGGCGTTGCTCGGGTTTGTTTCGACCCTTTACAATTGGAACTTTTGAAAAGTAAAAATCTTGCATTATGTAGCTTGTTATTCTCTTTAAGTGAACATTTTTCTGGTTGAAATACACCGAAAAATGGCGACTCAGCAGTCAAAAAAATCGTAAAAAAATAGGGATTTTCATAGAGAAAAAAGCACCTTTTTGATGTAAATAATTTTTGGTCTTAACATGGTCCGATTTGAATTTTTTCTTGCGCCGCAGGGTCTCGGAGGAGATTGTGTTACTTAAAGGCTACCAAACCTACCTGAAGAAAAGGAGGAAAAGCCAGTTTCAAATCACACCCTATCATCTAAAAAAAACAAAGGGGCAATTTTTCGGTATTGGTACCCTTCACCCGTACGACCTTCCCTCGCGACCTAAAGAGGGCTAAGATGAAAAAAGTGGGGATGAGGTGAATGACATCGTCTTTCTTATAGTGACGCCCTAAAGACCAATACCGAAGGATCGCCTCCCCCCCACCAAAAAAAAATAATAAGGAATTGTTACTTTGGAGAAAATATGCTGTAATGAATGAATGCAGATCATAGTGTTCTCGATGGGGATTGACCTAGGGCCAAAAAGATGAACAACAACAAACAAAACAGCGCCAACCCTTCAATCTGCCGTTTCCTCTTCCTCCTCACCACACACATATAATTTTTTTTTCCTTATTGCCCACAAGGGGCTAAACATAGAGGGACAAACACGGATAGAGAAAGGGATTAATTCGATTACGTCGACCCCAGTGCGTAACTGGTACTTACTTAATCGACCCCGAAAGGATGATAGTCAAAGTCGACCTCGGCAGAATTTGAACTCAGAACGTAACGGCAGACAAAATACCTATTTCTTTACTACCCTCAAGGGGCTAAACACAGAGAGGACAAACAAGGACAGACATAGGTATTAAGTCGATTACATCGACCCCAGTGCGTAACTGGTACTTATTTAATCGACCCCGAAAGGATGAAAGGCATAATATATTACCTCTGTCACTCTTAACCATCTAGCGGCATGGCGGGCCTGCACGACCACCACAAACCCCTACTCCTCTGTCCTACCCCCAACCCCACCACCACCACCATCGACATTCCACCACAAGCAGCTGCTGCCCACCACCACTGATAACGCCACCACCACCAAGACGGCAAACACCACCTCTACCACCACCACCAAGACGGCAAACACCACCTCTACCACCACCACCGCCGCCGCCGCAACCAGGTATATAGTCAACCAATTAAATGCCTCACATCATTGGTTGAAATCTGAGCTAACCTCTTTTCTATTTCGGTAATTATGTAAACACTGGCTTTCCAAACATATACTGCCACGCGTGCACACACACACACACACACACACACACACACACACACACACAGAAGCACACGCACACACACACACATACAGAAGCACACGCATGTAAATAGCCACACACGCGCGCACACAACGGCCAGTCCACGTACATTCTTCAGCTCCCATAATGACACTCTTTCACTAAAAAACGTTGAGGACTTGTCGCAATAAAAATATGCAAAGATATATTTACGTAGACACACATAGATTCATACATGTACACATGCAGAAATACATTCACACACACACACACACACATGCATACGTACTTAAATACATTTACATATATACACATACATATATACACATACATACATGCATATATATATATATATATATATATATATATATATATATTATATATATATATATATATATATATGCTTTATTTAAAGCAGCAGAAAATTCAACAAAACCTGTTACTCTGAGTTTCACGTTTCCGTTCGTCGGACAGTTTTTGCTAGAAAAAACTGTCTGACGAACGGGAACGTGAAACTCAGAGTAACAGGTTTTGTTGAATTTTCTACTGCTTTTAAATAAAGCATATTACTCTACCACTAGTATTTGAGTACTCTTTTTTCCACCTTGTTTCACATTTATGTGTTTACTCCGGTATATATATATATATACATATATATATATATATATATATATATATGTGTGTGTGTGTGTGTGTGTGTGTACATATGTGTAAGTTTGCATGTATGTATATATATATCTCAAAAGGATGTTATCTATCTATCTATCTATTATCTATCTATATATATATATATATATATATATATATATATATATATATATATATATACAGGGTCAGGCAATATATATATATATATATATAGGTGCAAAAATGGCTGTGTGGTAAGTAGCTTGCTTCCCAACCACATGGTTCTAAGTTCAGTCCCACTGCGTGGAACCTTGGGCAAGTGTCTTCTACTATAGCCTCAGGCCAACCAAAACCTTGTGAGTGGATTTGGTAAACAGAAACTGTAAGAAGCCCTTCGTATATATATGCATGTATTTGTGTGACTGTGTTCCTCCCACCACCACCACCACTCCAATAGAATAAGCACTAGGCTTACAAAGAATACCTCCAGAGGTCGACCTGTTCGATTAAAAGCGGTGCTCTAGCATGGCCGCAGTCGAATGAGTGAAACACGTAAAAGAATAAAAGAATAATTAAGAGGACTGGTAAAATCCAGGTGATCATCTCTGCAGCACTTCATGCAGGAATCTGGTTAGCAAAGTGTTCGAATAGCAGAGGGTAAACGTTACACTTCTTGATTAGACAAAGAATAATTATACTTCGGTCAATTATAAGAGGAATACTCTGCCAATGCAAGGCATGTATATCAAATTAGCATGTTATAATCCTCATAAAATAAATAATTTTAATTGAGGAAAAGAGAAATCAAATGCATGTTACGTACGTTTCGGTGAACGCAATTTTGTATTAAATACAAAGTTATGCAATTTATGTAATAACTTTAGAGTTCGTTCACTTCCTCAGATATAGTAATTTTATTGCCAATCAACTGTGAGATGCTCTCAGCTTCATAGACATGTCCAGTAACTAAGACTGATAGAAAAATGTCAATATTAATCCATCCTCCGTACTCTTTATCTTCTTTGATCTTTTACTTGTTTCAGTCACTAAATTGCGGCCATGCTGGAGGAGTTTTAGTCGAATAATTCGACCCCAGTACTCATTTACCCTTTTACTTGTTTCAATCATTTGACTGCGGCCATGCTGGAGCACCGCCTTTAGTCGAGCAAATCGACCCCCAGGACTTATTCTTTGTAAGTCTAGTTGAGGGGGGGGGCCACAGACACACACACATAAATATATATATATACGACGGGCTTCTTTCAATTTCCGTCTACCAAATCCACTCACAAGGCTTTGGTCGGCCCGAGGTTATATAGAAGACACTTGCCCAAGGTGCCACGCAGTGGGACTGAACCCAGAACCATGTGATTGGTAAGCAAGCTACTTACCACACAGCCACTCCTGTGCCTGTTTGCTTTTTTTAAAGTCTGGAACTTATTCTATTATTCTCTTTTACCGTACCACTAAGCTGCAGGGACGTAAACAAACCAATACTGACTGTCAAGTGGTGGACACAAACATAAAGACAGACACACACATATACACGATGGGCTTCCACACGACCAAATTCACCCACAAGGTGTTTTGGGGCCCGGGTGCTATAGTAAAAGACACTTTCCCAAGGTGATGCCCTGTGGGACCGAACCTGAAACTACGATGCTGGAAAGCGATCTTCTTGACCTCACAGCCATACCATCCCACCCCAACCCCACATTTATTTAAGAATAGCTGAAACGTGGCTTTGAGAGTTAGGATTATTTGGCTGCTACCTCTAGCATGCTGGACGCCCGTTCAGAGGCCCGTTTATATGGTTTGTTGTGACAGTGTTAAAAGGCCAGGTGTGTTAATTCGCCTGTCACTGTATACTATGACATAACCAGCTTCTTTGCACAATTTATCAGGTGTGTGTATCTCTGTGTGTGTGTGTGTATTTACCTAGCCATGTTTAAATGTGTAAATTCTTTTGTCAAGCAAGCTGACAGGATAACCTCTACGTAGCTATACAAACCTGCTAGATCAGGAGTTGTCTTGTCAACCATTTTCTTTTTATCTTTGGGCCCCTTTGAGTATTATTTTATCCTGATGGACCCCCGCCCCCGCCATAGCCATTCGATGTTTAAAAACTAGTTCTACACAAACCTCTTTCAAAATTCCTTTTCTCCCCCCCTCCCCCCACATTAACTTATATAGGTTGAATTATGTAAAATGTTATAGAAACCCAGCTATTTATATATGGACCCCTTTGATTACTATTTTATTCAGGTTGACTCCCATAGCCATTCGACATTTAAAAACTGGTTTTATAGAAACTTCTTTCAAAACCCCTATTTTGTTCCCCACACATTTCCTTGTGTTGTTTGAATTACGTAAAATGTTAGAGAAAGAAACCCAGCTGTTTCTTGCAGTACAGACCAATACATACATCTAAAACAGGGGTTCTCAACCATTTTTTACTTATGGAACCCCTTTGATTATTATTTTCTGAGGGAACCCCATTCGATGTTTAAAAAGTAGTTTTATAAAAACTTCTTTCAAAATTCCTTTCTTCCCCCCCCCCCCAACACATTGTGTAGGGTGAACAATGTAAAATGTTAGAGAAAGAAACCCAGCTGTTTCTTGCAGTACAGACCAATACATACATCTAAAACAAAAATTTTTCAGGGGCCCTTAAAATACTATTGTAGATCCACAGTTGACTATTTTGTTATGTGAACACCCAAACATCTTACATGGACCCTCAGGAGCCATATGGGCCCCGGTTGGCAACCAGTGCTAGAGAGAGCAACCTAATTTTTCTCCAATCAAGCCCTACCGTTTTGGACCATGTAAAATGTCTCAGTCCACCCCCCATCCCTCTCCTATTCTCTCTATCCACTCCCCTCCCGCCTATATTTCCCTCCTACCCTCTCTTTTCCCCATTAGTTCCTTTCCTTTCGCCTTTTTTTCTCCCCTCCCCTCACTTCTGTTCTATTATCTCCAACTTCCGTTCGCCCGCTTCCAACCGTTCTCTCCTCCTCCTCCCAAAGCAACTTCATTTTCTCTCCCACCCCCACCAGTCCCCTTTCTCATTCTTCTTCCTCCTCCTCCTCCCTCTCCTCAGCAGCGTTCATCTTTTTGCATAACGTGATTAGAGCGAGGCAAGGCAAGGTAGGAAGGGAGGTAAGCGGACCAGTCATTGCCGACGTCTGTCGCTAGGAGGATGGTGGCGACGGGGATAACGGTGGTAATGCGATGATGGTGATGGTGGTGGAAGGCGAGTCCAAAGATTACACTGGTGGTGGTGAAGACGACAGCGGTGGTGGTGATGGTGGTAGTGATGATTGTAGTGGTGGTGGTGGTGGTGGCAGCAGTGGCGTAAATGAGGTGATACTAGGAGGATGGTGGCGACGGGGACAACGGTGCTAATGCGATGATGGTGATGGTGGAAGGCGAGTCCAAAGATTACACTGGTGGTGGTGGTGATGAAGATGACAGCGGTGGTGGTGGTGTAGCAATGAGGTGATACTAGGAGGATGGTGGCGATGAGGTAATGATGATGGTGATGGTGGTGAAGAAGACAGCGGTGGTGATGATGGTGGTGGTGGTGACAGTAGTGGTAGCAATGCGGGTGTTGGTAGTGGTGGCAGTAGCGACGGGGAGCCTAGTAATGATCATGATGATGATGATGAATGGGGGTAAAAGGTTTCCTTTTTGTCTTTCAAAAAAAACCCCAAAAAACCCCCTAATGCTACAGTTGTTGTCATTGCTTACATTTTTGCTGCTGTTTGTCACTTGACGATGACAGACGCCGAGCAAAGCTGCCAGTAATAAAGGCCAGACCAGATGGGAAAACGTTGGGGTGGCCATGTGTGGATGGGGTGGGAGGTACGCTTTTTAATTCTTTTAC
The DNA here is from genome assembly GCF_006345805.1 of Octopus sinensis. Taxonomy (NCBI): domain Eukaryota; kingdom Metazoa; phylum Mollusca; class Cephalopoda; order Octopoda; family Octopodidae; genus Octopus; species Octopus sinensis. The sequence goes on from NC_043022.1 coordinate 13,926,100, forward strand.
TTGTTTCAGGCATTTAACAACTGCGGCCATGCCGGAGCACCGCCTTGAGGGGCTTTAGTCGAACAAATCGACCTCCCCCCCGGGACTTATTCTTTGTAAGCCTGGTACTTATTCTATCGGTGCCTTTTGCCGAACCGCTAGGTCACGGGTACGTAAACACACCAACAGCGGTTGTCAAGCGATGGCGATGCGGAGACAAACACAGACACACCAATACACATATATGCATGCATATGTGTGTGTGTGTGTGTGTATGACGGGCTTCTTTCAGTTTCCGTCTACCAAATCCACTGACAAGACTTTGGTCAGCCCGAGGCTATGGTAGAAGACACTTGCCCAAGGCACCACACAATGGAACTGAACCCGGAACCATGTGGTTGGGAAGCAAGCTTATTTCTTTATTATCCACAAGGGGCTAAACATAGAGAGGACAAACAAGGACAGACAAACGGATTAAGTCTATTATATCGACCCCAGTGCGTAACTGGTACTTATTTAATTGACCCCCGAAAGGATGAAAGGCTAAGTCGACCTCAGCGGAATTTGAACTCAGAACGTAGCGGCAGATGAAACACCTATTTCTTTACACAAGGGGCTAAACACAGAGGGGACAAACAAATTACATCAACCCCAATGCGTGACTGGTACTTAATTTATCGACCCCGAAAGGATGAAAGGTAAAGTCGACCTCGGCGGAATTTATATATATATATATATATATATATATATATTTCTACACCACCTGTCTTCGTCTTTTGTTTATTTTCGTAAACTTTCCCTTTTTATATATATATATATATATATATATATATAAATGTATGTGTATTTTTTCAATGTGTATAAATACACGGGAAAAATAAAATAGTTAGCAGGGTAGCAAAAATTCATATAAGACCAAAGAATATTACAGCCTACTTATAAAGGTAGAAATTCCAGAGTTAAGTGAAATATTTGTGTATAACATAGATAAATTAAGGAATGGAGTCAAATGCAGGTGTTATTCAAATCTTATACTTCCGACATATGTTTCGAAACATGTTCAAAGTATAAACCTGCGTTTGACTTCATTTCTTAATTTATATATATCATCATCATTATCGTTTAACGTCCATCTTCCATGTATGCATGGGTAGGACGGTTGACAAGAGCTGGCCAGGTGGAAAAACTACCCTAGGCTACTGTGTCTGTTTTAGCAGGGATTTTACAGCTGGATGCACTTCCCAACACCTACCACTCTGCAGAGTGGACTCGGTGCTCTCTATGTGGCACTAGCACAGGTGAGGGCAGTTTTGGCATTTGGCAAGATCTTTACAGATAGATGCCCTTCCAAACGCCAAAAGCGTTTATATATATACTAGCAGTATCGCCCGGCGTTGCTCGGGTTTGTAAGGGAAATAACTATGTAAGCATTTTTAGAGAGTTATAGCCCAAAATATAGCAAAAAATGCATTAAAAATGGGAAAAAAATGATGGTAAATTTTTTTTTAAATCGTTGACTCATCGTAGACATTTTTAGAGAGTTACTTCCCTTATATAATAGCGAAAAAATGCATTAAAATGGGAAAAAATGATGGTAAATTTTTTTTTAAATTGTAGACTCATTGTAGACGCGCGCTAATACCCAGAAGGGCTCGATATGAATCACGACTATAAGATACCCGGTTTTGGTTAAACTGCACCGCAAAATGTGGGAGTAGTTAGGAATCTAAATCGTAGGAGACAGACAGGACACAACCTCACTTTTATATATAAAGATATGTGAGAGAGAGAGAGAGAGAGAGAGAGATTTACCAGCTACTTAGAATACAGAACCTGTCCAACCAAAGCAGTGTATGGAAACTTTCCCCGATTACTACTGAGGTTCTTCATTTGACAGTAGTGTCCGACTCAAACTTAGAAATGGAGAACAATGACTTCTCTCAGCCATTTATCCAATTTACTGTCCATGTCTTAGTTTTTGCACTGCTGACCTCAAGATCACTGATGTTAAGGGTACCACAACCACCGTCATCATCATCACTACCACCAGAAGCCCCATGAATATCTAACACATATCCCCCCACACACACACAAATAAAATCTGGAACAGAGAAGCTCTTCCCTCCTCTGTATACATACGTTGAAGGTCTGAAAGAAGTCTTTCGCTTTCACAATTTCTCTCATGGATCCGAGTTCAGTCCCACTGCGCAGTACCTTGGGGCAAATGTCTGCTGCAATAGCCCCGGGCTACCAATGCCACGTGAGTAAATTTCAGTGATGGAAACTGTGCGGAAGCTTGTTTGTATATATATATATATATATGTGTGTGTGTGTGTTTGTCATCCTCTACCGCTTGACAACCGGTGTTGGTTTATTTGCATCCTTGTAACTTAGCGGTTCGGCAAAAGAAACTAATAGAACAAGTACCAGGCTTTAAGAAACTCATAAGTACTGGAGTCAGTTTGTTTGAGCAAAAGCAGAGTTGTCACCAGACTTTGGTGGTTGGGGTGAGGTACTTCAGAATATATTTGGGGTGGACACGAATATGTAATAATGCTAAGGTGGAGTCACTAAAGTGGGGTAAATCTGAGGGGACACCATTGAATAAAGAAGAGTGGTGGGGGGGCAGTATCGTCCAGTGCACTGCCTTAGTGGCGGGAATGACTAAAAGCCCTTCAAGGCGGTGCCCCAGCATGGCCGCAGTCCAATGACTGAAACAGGTAAAAAGATGAAAGAGGATATTTTCAGAGGTGGATTAAGAATCCGAAACGCTGGAATTTTTTTTCTCTTTTTGAGGGGAGGGGGTCAAAATCGTAATCTCCGTAGTTGGAAGCACTGGAATCCAAAGAAATTTTTTGTGCGACAAAAAAAAAAAATAAATAAAATAAAATAAAAAGTAGTGATGATGGGCGAGGGTGGAATGGCTATTTGACACATCCGTCTGGACAATGCCGGTCGGACAGTGTCAATATTTCCGCTTTCTGTGATTCTGTGATCAGAAGACCCGACAGAATTCCGATACAAATATTTACCAGTTCATTCTAGTGTTTCCTTTGAGCTTCTTGCCAGACACTGTGGCATCGCAGGACAATTTTATCTTATCTTTTGGCACACATCCAGAAGTGTGTGTGTCCCTCCACCCCCAACGAGTTTGCTACCCCATAACTTCCAGAAAAAGGGATATTTTTTAATGAAATTTTCTACAGATATGCTGCAGATAATGTAGATTCCAATTATATCGGAATTTGTTGCGAAAAAAAAAAAATTTTTTTTACGTGAGTGGGGAGAGGAGTTTCGGAAAATTCATACGAGTTACTCTTTATACTATTACTTGTTTCAGTCATTTGACTGTGGCCATGCTGGAGCACCGCCTTTTAGTCGAGCAAATCGACCCCAGGCCTTATTCTTTGTAAGCCTAGTACTTATTCTATCTTTCTCTTTCGCCGAACCACTAAGTTACAGGGATCCAAACACACCAGCATCAGTGGTCAAGCAATGTTGGGAGGACAAACACACACACATATTATATATAAATATATATGACGGGCTTCTTTCAGTTTCCGTCTACCAAATCCATTCACAAGGCTTTGGTCGGCCCGAGGCTATAGTAGAAGACACTTGCTCAAGGTGCCACGCAGTGGGACTGAACCCAGAACCATGTGGTTGGTAAGCAAGCTACTTACCACACAGCCATCAACAAAATGAAACTAGAATTTTCCAACAATAATCGTGACGTGTGGCAGAATGTATGTGCTTGTGTGTTCTCCAATTTCCCTTTTTCATATCAAATAATGGTACAATTGTAATTTACACACTCTGATAGATACTTGTAGGAAATTTCACGGATCTTTACCTTTTGACCAACAGATTTTAAAAAAATAATTTTTTGTAACTAAACATAGGCGCAGGAGTGGCTGTGTGGTAAGTAGCTTGCTAACCAACCACATGGTTCCGGGTTCAGTCCCACTGCGTGGCACCTTGGGCAAGTGTCTTCTGCTATAGCCCCGGGCCGACCAATGCCTTGTGAGTGGATTTGGTAGACGGAAACTGAAAGAAGCCTGTCGTATATATGTATATATATATATGTATGTGTGTGTGTATATGTTTGTGTGTCTGTGTTTGTCCCCCTAGCATTGCTTGACAACCGATGCTGGTGTGTTTATGCCCCCGTCACTTAGCGGTTCGGCAAAAAGAGACCGATAGAATAAGTACTGGGCTTACAAACAATAAGTCCCGGGGTCGATCTGCGCGACTAAAGGCGGTGCTCCAGCATGGCCGCAGTCAAATGACTGAAACAAGTAAAAAATAAATAAATAAAATAAACACTTTCAAACCTCAGACACTGGTAGAATGTCACATAAAACATCTTTTACTCTTGGCATTGTTGAGAAAAATTCTGTATTTTGGAAGTTATTTCTTGTTAAAAAGTTGTCGTAATTCGGTAATTTCAACCAATCAATGGCGTGTATTCAGCTGAATAAAATTACTGCTGTTGTTTGTGATCAACAACTTCTGGCAGTGTACATTTCGTTTATAAAATAACCATTTTCCCGAAAGTTGTGAGGAAACAAAGCCAGCTCGTTTGAATTTTCCATATGTGTATGTAACACACACCACAGGCTTCAACGCAGTTTCCATCTTCCAAATTCACTCACAAAGCATAGGTTAGTCTGAGGAAGATACATATCCGATGTGCCACACAGTGGGACTGAACTTGAAACCAAGTGGCTGTAAAGCGAATAATTTTCAAATCTGGTTCATAGAAACACCTTGGAATAATTTCTGACTCTATTGTATAGGAACACCCTGGAATAATTTCTGACTCTATTGTATAGGAATGCCTATACTTAAAAATTCCCGCGCACAAGCGGGAGCAGGCGGTGTCGTCGCCTTGGCAGCTGATTAGCTGTTTTCCTGCCATCATTTAGGGGTGACGTGTGGAGATGGAAGGAGGGAAAGGGGGGGCTGAGGAAGGCAAATAAATGGGGGGTAGGGGCGAAAACAGGTGGCGACAAGTGGATCGTAGAGGCGAGAAGAGAAGTAAATATGCAAAAAAAAGAAGAGAAAAAAAGGGAAAATCCGTAAGAAAATATACAATTACACATACACACACACGTTTGTGTGTTGATGTTTGTTTTTATGTTCAGTTATAAAGAGAATTTTACATTAATCTCGTGGGTCAATCTGTATTTTTGTAGAGTACAAATTCATTATTCTTAAACAAGAATAGGCGCAGGAGTGGCTGCGTGGTAAGTAGCTTGCTTACCAACCATATGGTTCAGGGTTCAGTCCCACTGCGTGGCACCTTGGGCAAGTGTCTTCTACTATAACCCTGGGCCGACCAATGCCTTGTGAGTGGATTTGGTAGACGGTAACTGAAGAAGCCTGTCGTATATATGTATATATATATGTATATAAGTGTCTGTGTTTGTCCCCCCAACATCGCTTGACAACCGATGCTGGTGTGTTTACATCCCCGTAACTTAGCGGTTTGGCAAAAGACACCGATAGAATAAGTACAAGGCTTACAAAGAATAAGTGCTCCAGCATGGCCGCAGTCAAATGACTGAAACAAGTAAAAGAGAGAAAGGTTTAGTTCAAGTAGAACTTTATGAACTTTTTGGGTGGGGTCCAAAAAGTTAATATTAATTGTTGATATTTAAGAATGGTATATATTTTGCCAATTAACCAGACGTGTGTGGTTAGTTGGCAAAAAATACGACCATCCCAAAATATACAATATGTTTCAACACATGATTTCACATCACGAATCTTGCAAAACGTGTGTGTATGTGTCAGTAAGTCATAAATCGTCAGTAAATCATAAATCATCAGTAAATCATAAATCATCAGTAAATCATAAATCATCAGTAAATCATAAATCGTCAGTAAATCATAAATCGTCAGTAAATCATAAATCGTCAGTAAATCATAAATCATCAGTAAATCATGAATCCAAAAGAGAAGCACATTCTAAGTTATAGACCAGTGGAGTAATTAGATAAAGAGAGTTATGGCCGGTTTATGGGGTCACCCTAGGTTTTACGTCCATAAAGCCCTTAGCTTTACAGTGTCTCCCCGGACCCTAACAGCTGGTGGTGGCGAGCTGGCAGAATTGTTAACAGGACGGATAAACAACTCGGCAGCATTTCATTCTATTTCATGTTTTGAGTTTCAATTCTGCTGGGGTCTAAGTTAAGTTAAATTAAGTTAAGTTAATTTTTGACTCAAAAAGCAAAAAGCAAGGCCATGTAGGGGGACATGGAGTTATGTACAGGGAGGGTGTTCATGTAAAGAGTTCAGGTCATTTCTGGTCAAGAGAGACTTTGAACCGAGTGGTCGTCGGTATCTTCATTATCTCGTCCGGCAGCTTATTCCACAGATCTGCAACCCGGACGGAAAAAGCCCCTCTCCTTCGATTGAGATGAAATCATCACAGATAGAGCTTTTCGGAGTGACCCCGTAACCGACGCTCTGGAGCAGGAGTGAAGAACAGTTCTTTCGAGAGTTTGCCTTTTATTCTTTCAGGGCCGATGAAATAAGTACCAGTTAAATACTGGGGTCGATGTAATCAATAGGCCACTTCCCCCAAATATTTCAGGCCTTGTGCCTAAAGTAGACAGGGTTGTTGTCAGAGGGACATAGGGTTTCAAAATACATGCTTATTTCTTTTGTCTCTTTTACTTCTTTCAGTCATCAGATTGCGGTCATGCTGGGGCACCTAGTTCAATATCTAGCCAAGTGAATTGACCCCAGTACTAATTTATTTTCTTTTTAAGCCTCTTACTTATTTTATCAGACTCTTTGCCAGACTGCTGATGTTCGGGGATGTAAACACACCAACACCAGTTGTCAAGTGGTGGTAGATGATGCTCGTTCAGTTTGTTTGGTACCCATTTGTCCAGCTTCCAATTTGTTTCAGATGGTCCAATACAGTTGGAATCAAACATCAAACCTTGCTGCTAACTCATGCATAGTTTGAGATATTTTTTTATTTATGTAAATTCGAACTATAAATATATATATATATATATATATATTATAGATAAAGGGTAAAGAATTATTAATTTAATAATTAATAAATTATACCAAGTAGTTTCGGTATGGAAAGAGATCCATTTATCAGTAGAAACTTTTACAAAATGTTTCTTTATATAAATATAATTGAGGGTTAAGCAACAAGTCGTTTCACCACATCTGCTTCCACTACGGTTTCTAGCTCATCGTTATCCACCTTGGTCTCAGGTCTACCACGGGGCTGATTTTCAAGAATAAAGTCACCAGACCGGAACTTCTCAAACCATTACCGTACAGTTCATTCATTCACCACATCTTCACCAAACACCTCATTGATGTTTCGAGCTGTCTGGGATGCATTGGTTCCACAACGGAACTCATCTTCATAATCAACACAAATTTTTTATCTATCCATGGGTTCACAAAAATTAATTTATAAGACAACACTCACAATATAATCAGACACCATGAATTGCATTTCGAAAAGTGATGATGCAAATCCTCAGTGTTGTAAAACAAAGAATTGTCAGGATAAAACATTAGAGTTAATGACTGTTAATGACATAAGAAAATTAGACATTTCATTCTTAATGACCTGATATATATATGTGGCCGATGCCAGCGCCACCTCAACTGGCTTCTGTGCCGGTGGCACATAAAAAGCACCATCCGAACGTGGCCGATGCCAGTGCCACCTCGACTAGCTTCTGCCGATGGCACATAAAAAGCACCATCCGAACGTGGCCGATGCCAGCGCCACCTCGATTGGCTTCTGTGCCAATGGCACATAAAAAGCACCATCCAAACGTGGCTGATGCCAGCGCCACCTCGACTGGCTTCTGTGCCAATGGCACATAAAAAGCACCATCCAAACGTGGCTGATGCCAGCGCCGCCTTAACTGGCTTCCGTGCCGGTAGCACGTTAAAAGCACCAACCGATCGTGGCTGATGCCAGACTCCCCTGGCACCTGTGCCGGTGGCACGTAAAAAGCACCCACTACACACACGGAGTGGTTGGCGTTAGGAAGGGCATCCAGCTGTAGAAACACTGCCAGATCAGACTGGAGCCTGGTGCAGCCCCTGGCTTCCCAGACCCCGGTCGAACCGTCCAACCCATGCTAGCACGGAGAACAGACGTTAAACGATGATGATATTGTTGTTGTTGGCATCCTTTTTGTCTTGGGGATAATGGAGTTGCGCATAGAATAATCTAGTCCGGCTTTTACATTTCCTGTCCTAATACATCTCCATGTTCGATTTCCAATCATTTACTTATTTATTTTATATATATATAGGAGTGGCTGTGTGGTAAGCAGCTTGCTTACCAACCACATGGTTCCAGGTTCCAGGTCCCACTGCATTTCACTTTGGGCAAGTGTCTTTTACTAAAGCCTTGGGCCGACCAAAGCCTTGTGAGTGGATTTGGTAGACGGAAACTGAAAGAAGCCCGTCATATATATATATATATATTCCACGCTTGCTGATATTGTTTTTGTGTCTCTCTTTTTGTTTCAAAGCCGTAGGGCGCCTGTGTCATCCATGTTTTTAACCGTTACTGTCCCCAAAAAAGATTTTTCGTTTCATGTTCGTCTCTGTTGCGTTTCATTCTTTCCTTCTGTGGCTGGCTGATTCAGAGCGGATCTCAGAATTAAACAGTCGAAATCTGTGATGAGGGATCAGTTTCTGACTGAAAAATGAAGGCTTTGAATGACCCGTTTGTCTTTTTGTTCGTCCCTTCGTGTATTTCACGTTATTTATTTATGTAAAGGTTTATTATATATATATATACATGTGTGTGCGTGTATGTGTGTGTTCCCCTAACATCGCTTGACAACTAATGTTGGTGTGTTTATGTCCCTGGAACTTAGTGGTTCAGCAAAAGAGACCGATAGAATAAGTACTAGGCTTACAAAGAATAAGTCCCGGGGTCGACTTGCTCAACTAAAGGCGATGCTCCAGCATGGCCACAGTCAACTGACTGAAACAAGTAAAAGAATAAAATACACACACATACATACGTATATATAAATCCTTAAAAATGTTTTAGCCCGAAGGCCGCGGCCATGGTGGGGCACCACCAATGTACATATATATATATATATATATATACATATATATATATATGTATGTATTCATATGTATACATTATATATCGTCAGTGGATCATATATCCAAAATCGTTGCTGGATTGATGATGGGGATTAAGCGCAGGCCCCTACGGGGGAGGGAGCGCTCCACCTCAGAGAAGGGAAGATGTGGAGGAATGGTAACAACAGACTGAAGTGGAGAAGGGGGCGGATGGGATAGAAGAAGGAGAGGTGGTGGTGATGGTGGGAGGCTTGGAGGGAGGGTGGGGTGTGTGTGTGTGTGGGTTGGGTTGGAGGGACGGGTGTTGGGTGAGGGTGGGCGAGTGTACCAGGGAGGGAGAGGGGTGGTGGCATCGGGGTGTGATGGAATGGAGGAACATACATATATATATATATACACACATAAACACAAATATATATATTCGTACATACATACATAGACACAAATATAAAAACATACACACACATATATACACACATATTCATGTATACACACACATATATAAAAAAATATATATCCATACACACACACATGCATATATATATCCACATATACATATGCATATATACACACACATACCTATACACTCATACCTATGCGCGCACACTTATACACACTCAGATGTACATATCCACACACATACATACACGTATATCCACACATACATACACACACACATCTGGATGTGTATTGCCATAAAAAACAAATAAATAACAAAAGACATTTATAAAAAAACTTGTCTGTATGTACTCTTTGTGTGTGTGTGTGTGTGCGTATTTATGTGTGTGTCTGTATATGTACGTATTTGTGTGTGTTTGTATGTACGTGTGTGTGTGTGTGTGTGTGCATATTTGTGTGTGTGTGCGCATTTATGTGTGTATGTACGTAATTGTGTGTATGTACGTATCTGTGTGTGTGTATGTACGTAATTGTGTGTGTATGTACGTAATTGTGTGTGTGTGTATGTACGTATCTGTGTGTGTGTGTGTATGTACGTAATTATGTGTGTGTGTATGTACGTATTTGTGTGTGTGCATGTACGTATTTGTGTGTGTGTGTATATGTACGTAATTGTGTGTGTGTGTATGTACGTAATTGTGTGTTTGTATGTACGTCTGTGTGTGTGTGTGTGTCTGTATATGTACGTATTTGTGTGAGTGTGTATCTGTGTATGTACGTGTGTGTGTGTGTGTGTTAAAAAGTAGGAGGTGGGAAAGAGGAGGATTTTTCTGCAAATGTCACAATGTCGGGGAGAAGAAGATTTTTTTCTCGTATCTTTTTCTCTTTTTTTTCAAGGGAGAGAGCTTTAGCAGCGAGACGTTCCGTAGTCAAATTAAGATATTAAGAAATAAAACTTTTTACCTATATACACACACACACACACATACCAATCTCAGACGACACACACACACACAGAGTCACAATTACTCTCGTTCACACGACGCATTTAAACAATCATTCATCTTTGCAATCACGAATACCTTGACACAAACACACCTACAGCCAATGCATACATACACGCCACACAGGTGTGTGTGTGTGTGTGCGTGTATGTATACAGCCTAATAATGTCACAAATTTCTTAGTCAGTTCACACACACACATTGTATATAGGGTGCTCTTACACACGCTTTCGGCTCAGTCACACCCACACAAGATACCTGTCAGCCAGTTTGTCAGTCAAATCCCGCAGGTATCTCCGCCGCTGCCGCCTCCAATCACTGTTTCTATTATTATCACCACCACCAACACCACCTCCGCCGCCGCCGCAGCTACTACCACCACTACGACTATGATCTACACAGATTGCACACCTGGTGTGTTACTTCAGGTGTCGTCGGCCAGGACAGAAAGCCGTCCTTTTTTCAGCCTCGTACAGCAACACTAAGAAGACTCGTTTCATTTCAGCTACATTTATTAGTATTTTTTTTTTACACCTGTATTTTTTTTTTACACTTGTTGAAGGAAGGAGCGACACGACCACGGATTTTTTTTTTACCTGAGAGCAGAACATTTACAAGAAACGGACTCCTAAAACAAACTAAAGGGAAAAAAGATTTAAAATATAGAAAAAAAAGGGGGATATAAAAACCCTTCTTCAAATATGTTTGTCGAAGGGGATGAAAAGACGTTGTTTCAATGTGGGGTTTTGTACATTGGGAGTGCAGTACCCCTGGAAGCTTCCAAGGGCCTGGAAGCTATACAACAACCCTTAAGGGAACGTTACCCATACAAAGATGACAAAGAGATTAGTGGTGTGGAAGCTGTACTATCAGTGACACCCACTGGAATACAGATGCAGTATTTGAAGGACAGTGGCTCGGTGATGTGGTTCCCCATTTCATCGTTAACCTTTTGCGCAGCAGTACGGTGCATCCATTTATTGACGAGGGCAGGACAGAGAGTACCCCGATTTGTGTCCCTCAACTCGCCCGCTGCCGGTGGGGTGTACAGCCAGAAACCAGTGATTTTTGCTGCTATTACTCGAAGAACGAAAGGTAGGAAATTCCTTGAATGTCACTCGTTTATCTGCAAATCTACAGGAGATGCCATCGGTCTGGTGCAGTCTTCGAAGCTGGCTGACCGAGCATTTCGCAACGGAATTGTGCCGTCCAATATCCCGTCCCTATCACGCATGAATTCGCTCTCTTTACGGCCTCAAAGCGAAAGCGAACTCCATTTGCTAACCGACCAAAAGTCACCGCAAAGCGACCTGTCCCCAGAGTTCCAGGAACCACCGCCAACCCAAGGATACTTTTACGGCACAGGGTCCACACTCGCCAGAAGCTACACTGTCGAGAAAATGAACAACGACGTCCTCAGAATACCGAGAACCCTCGATCGACCCGTCTCCAGAAGACATCATTCTTCAGTTATGGTACCATCACACTCCCATTACATCCCGGGACCGAGAAGAGTGGTTCCCGTTCCCGTGAACATTTCTCAGTCGTCAAGAAGATTCTTGTCGCCGCCCCCATCTCACATTTTGATCCGTAAAGACCCTTATCTATTCAATTCTCAATCGACTTTACCCACCACATACGCCAGACTCCCGCCTCCACTTGCGCCATCAATATCAGAGAAAGTTGGCCGTTCACCGTCTTTAGTGAGGTCTCAGAGATCTTCAGCGGGCAGCACCATACGACCCGAGGATAACGCCTTACGGAATTCACGCAAAGATACAGCGATAAAAAATGGTCGCGATACCGAATCTTCGAGCGGCTCTTCAAGACCGCCCAGTCCTCCTTTAGATTACGAACCTTTCGCCTCTGCTCTGGGCGGCTCGAAAACACACCTCAGTCGGAAGGACCGATACGAAAAGGGCTCGTTCATAACTTCGGGAGCCGCTTCCCCTCCGTCTGTGATCTACCCTTACGACCCTTACATTTACCCGGCCCATTTGGCGGGCGACCCGACCATGAGACCGCGCTCTTTGTCACCCCCTGCAGCAGAAATCGAACATTCGACGAAGAATACGCGAAAAAAGAAAGAGAAATCGAAAAAGAAATCGAAGAAATCCGCCAAAAAGGGTTCGAAAGACGCCGAGCTGCCGAACGATAATGTCGAGTACAGTTCGGAAGTCTTAAACGGTTCTGATAAACAAAACCGCTTCATGCTGGACCGAGCACACGCTTTCCAGAACGAAAGGGCCTTTGCCCGAAGCATTGCGGCCGAAAGCAAGAAACACGGCATCTACGACCAAGAGAACACGTCCTATCGACATTACCCTGATAGCGATCTTGTTAACTAACAGCTTACAATCTCCCATCTATCTCTACCCACCTTTTGTACACAACACACACACACACACTACAATGTACACCTGCTTTTATATACATTATATACACGCATGCATGTACATATATGTGTGAACAGACACACGTGCGCGCACACACACATACATATATATATATATATACCTACATACCTATACATGCATCAATGTACACACAGATACGTACAAACACGAAAATCTGAAAGGACGATTCTGTACAATGTTTAATCACAAATGATACGTCTTTAAAAAAAAGATGTTTGCTTTCTGTAATTGTTGTTGCTGTTATTACTGTCGACGATGTGATGATGGAGATTATTATTATTATTACTATTATTGCCTTTGTTACTGTGGATTAAACATTAATTCCAAATACGGATACTGAAGAAGAATTTTTTTTTAAATACACATACAGTAATTATGATGATAAATGATTTCTAACACGAAGCCACAAATATATTGGAGAAAAATGGAGTTTTAATATATCGATAACTAATTATGGATTAATATATAAGGGGGGGGGGAACAACCCCCCCAAAAAAACTGATCAGGAGGGGTTTGAATCCAGAACTAGGAAGTCCGGTGCGTTACTGATTTTCATCATTCCAAATAATAATTTTAAAAAAAAGAGATGAAAAGGAAAATTGTATTTAAAAAAAAAAAACAAAAACGAAAGAGAAAAAGTTTGCTTATAAAACTTAAAAAAAAAAACCCTTTGAAATTTTGTTTTATACCTCAAAAAAAGATATATATATATATATTTTTTTCTATTACGAAAACTATATTCTCTCCTATGCAAATTTTGCTTTGCCTTCAGTATGTTATATGTTCAAGTTATCAAATTATTTAATAACCTAAATGATTAAATTTGAAAAGAAAAAAAAAAGTTTTTTCTACGTCACTAAATTAACACTAATTAAAAATATAATTAATTCATCAGAAATATTAATTTTTGGTGGAAGTGCTTTTAATGATGACAAACACACACACTATAAACTATTTCATCCATAATCATTAGTCCGACAATATATATTTTGTTTCGCCTATGGCTGAACAGAACTCTTATAAATTAGCATGTACCAAAAAAAAAAAAAAAAAAAAAGACTGGGATATAACTCCACAAAATAGACGAAACAAACGCATTTTGTCGGACTAACGATTATGGATTAATATTTTTATTCACTCTCAGATTTATTTTTGAGTGTAGTATATTCTAAGTGGCTAGGCATAGCTTCTATTTGAACGTGTCACCTCCTGGAACAAAATACAGACACACACAATGGTATATACGAGAAATTATAAACTAAATTAAAAATTTTATTGTATCAATATACACCTTGGCGCACATACATCAATCTACAGTGTGTATACAGTATTCAGGCAGGATATATATATATATATATATATATATATAATATATATATATATATATATATATAGGCATAAATACACAAGTGTGCAACCCTTGACTTTGTTTCCTCAGAACTTTTTGAAAATTAAATATTTACTCTTTTACTCTTTTACTTGTTTCAGTCATTTGACTGCGGCCATGCTGGAACACCGTCTTTAATCGAGCAACTCGACCCCGGGACTTATTCTTTTTGTAAGTCCAGTACTTATTCTATCGGTCTCTTTTACCGAACCGCTAAGTAACGGGGACATAAACACACCAGCATCGGTTGTCAAGCGATGCTAGGGGGACAAACACAGACACAAACACGCATATATATATATACATATATACGACGGGCTTCTTTCAGTTTCCGTCTACCAAATCCACTCACAAGGCTTTGGCCGGCCCGAGGCTATAGTAGAAGACACTTGCCCAAGGTGCCACGCAGTGGGACTGAACCCGGAACCATGTGGTTGGTAAACAAGCTACTTACCACACAGCCACTCCTTTTATTTGTTAATAAAATTAAATGAACAGTTCTAAAAAGTATATAATTTTCAGCTTAACTGTAATATACATTATAAAAATGCATGAGGAAACAAAGGCCATTTTTTCCTCCCACATTAAATTTCCGTATAATTGTAATTCTACACCGTCTGAAAAATATTTTTAGAAATTTTCGTAATCCCCCCCCCCCCAAAAAAAAAATCTTTTTTTTTCATGAAAGTTATGAGGAAACGAAATCAGGCGATGGGGGGGAGCACGCTTCTGTAGTTATGCCATACAAATATACACATACACACGTGCACGCACAAATACACACACTTACATACATACATATATATATATCTGTGTAATTACAGAGTGAGAATTTTCCCAGGAGCGCCTTCAACATGAAGACGATACAGTTAAGTGTGGACTAACATACTTAAACCTGGCGAGCTAAAAGAAATCTTAATCGAATGAATTTATTAAACTGCAATGGAGATATGTAATTTATACAAGATATATGAAAGCATTGATTTATATATTACTAGCAGTATCGCCCGGCGTTGCTCGGGTTTGTAAGGGAAATAACTATATAAGCATTTTTGGAGAGTTATAGCCAAAAAATAGCAAAAAAATGCATTAAAAATGAGAAAAAAATTATGGTAATTTTTTTTTAAATCGTTGACTCATCGTAGACATTTTTAGAGAGTTACTTCCCTTATATAATAGCGAAAAAATGCATTAAAATGGAAAAAAATGATGGTAATTTTTTTTTAAATCGTTAACTCATCGTAGACATTTTTAGAGAGTTACTTCCCTTATATAATAGCGAAAAAATGCATTAAAATGGAAAAAAAATGGTAATTTTTTTTAAATCGTAGACTCATCGTAGACGCGCGCTAATACCCAGAAGGGCTCGATATGAAT
Source organism: Octopus sinensis (assembly GCF_006345805.1). Classification (NCBI taxonomy): domain Eukaryota; kingdom Metazoa; phylum Mollusca; class Cephalopoda; order Octopoda; family Octopodidae; genus Octopus; species Octopus sinensis. The sequence goes on from NC_043022.1 coordinate 13,941,768, forward strand.
CACGACTATAAGATACCCGGTTTTGGTTAAACTGCACCGCAAAATGTGGGAGTAGTTAGGAATCTAAATCGTAGGAGACAGACACACAACTTCACTTTTATATATAAAGATTAACAATTATTAAGACTCTAAATTGGCCAGAGATCCACTTCCACATCCCTAACAGCATTTAGATATGTCCGGTTAACCCTTTGCTTGTCCAGTGTATCATATGTAATATACAGGACATATTCCCCAGACGTCCATGCATCATATACCACGAGACATTCCCATTTCTTTTCAATCACTAGAGCAAGGGTTCTCAACCGTTATTCTGGTGGACTCCCCGCCACCCAACCAACCATACAATTTTTTAAAAAAGCTAGTTTTATAGAAACTTCTTTCAGAATTCCTATTTTGCTTTCCACGCATCAACGTGTTTAGGTTGAACCATGTAAAATGTCGGAGAAAGAAACCTCACAGTTTCTTGCAATACGTACCAATGCATACGCCTAGAACAAAATTGTGGATCTTTTCCTTTTGAAGGCCAGATTTCAACACAATTTCTAGTTAACTAAACACTTTAAAACTTCGTATACTGGTAGAATGTGTCAAAAGAAAACATTATTTTCACTTGACTTTCTTGATAAATTTGTAATTCGTTTGTTTAGGGGGTCCTTCAAATTCTATTGTGGATCCCTAATTTACTATTTTAGCACGTGGACCCCACAGAAATCGTATATGAACTCTCAAGGGCCATGTGGAACTCAGTTGAGAACCACTGCACAAGAGTTTTTACCTTCGTTTCAATGTATAAAACAAGGGGCTAATTTAAGGTCTAACAACAAGCATGGACATTTAGGACAAACTTCTAAAAATGCTTTAGATGAGGGAAAAGGTTTAACGATGGTTGGTCACTCGACTTGCCTGAAAGCGCAGCCAAATCACCCTGTCCTGTCGTCTTATAAGAACTAAGAATTACAAGAGCAAATTTGATACCCGTTGTACTTACATACAAGGACAGGCAAAACGCTTTTGATCATAAAATATCTTGGCTGACCCACTTAAGATAGGCCTTGAGAACACACACAACACTGGTCTGACCAACTATGGCTATAATACAATTCCACACATATATATATATACATAAACACACACACGTACGCACAAAAATACACAACCTGTGAACCACGCTTCCGTACATGTGCTTTTAAAACCTGTAACACAACAAACTTTATATTTACACATCTAAGCTTTTAAGTGACACATGTGTAGTATGTATCGTTGCTATTATGGAAGGCAAGCAGTTTATCCTCCTCGCCTTTACGGTCCTTTCAATTCAAATTGCTCTTTTAATAGGGCCCCGTATATATAGACGTGTGTGTGTGTGTGTGTCTATTTCGTTTTGAATCACTCGTACAATCGTGTGTGTGTGTGTGTGTGTATGAGAACTTGTGAGTGCTCCTGTGTGCGTATGTGTGAAAGAAAAAGTGTCTGTATGGAGGTTATGTGAGAGAGTGAATGATTGATTGTTTAAACGTGTGTGTGTATATATATATATACCGGAGTAAACACATAAATGTGAAACAAGGTGGAAAAAAGAGTACTCAAATACCAGTGGTAGAGTAATATGCTTTATTTAAAGCAGCAGAAAATTCAACAAAACCTGTTACTCTGAGTTTCACGTTGCCGTTCATCGGACAGTTTTTTGCTAGAATTCTGTTGCTTTAAATAAAGTATATATATATATATACACACACCACACAGGAAACAAACAACAACAAAAAAAAAACCTAATCCTATGTTTTTTAATTAAACAGATCAATAAATACAACTAAAAGACTACACCAGTGTTCACCCAATTCACTATGGTTACTTTCTTATTTCTATTTTTCATTTTTCTCCCACTTTCTTCTATAGGCACAAGGCCTGAAAAATTTGAGGGGCTGGGGGATAGTAAATTTTATCGCCCCCGAAAGGATGAAAGGCGAAATTGAACTCGGAAATGTAGCGACAGTATTTTCAAATTCCGCCGAGGTCGACTTTGCCTTTCATCCTTTCGGGGTCGCTGAAATAAGTACCAATTGAGAACTGGGATCGATGTAACCGACTACTCACCACCCACCCCCGCCCAAATTTCAGGCCTTGTGCCTATACTAGAAGGGACCACCATCATCATCATCATCATCATGTACAACTGTCGCTATCAATGTGTGTCTGTGTGTCGTGGAGATTCTAAATTCTTAGCTTATCAACGACATAAAAAATTAATGCTGGTAAGAAGGACAAAGGCTCTTAAAAGGATGGAGAGATTCGAAGGTTTACTTTGGTACAAATTACATCAAGTTCACAGAAAATGTGGGTTCGTGTCCCACGGGCAGCGTTCGACTCCACCCACCCAACCCCCACCACCAAAAAAGAAAAAGAGAAAATAAAAGGATTTTGTTTTATATTCTGTTTTTTTTTTTTATAGATTTATCGACTTCGAGTTCCCTGTTAAAAACAATTTATTTCACATCTCTTGAAGTTCCAAAATTCTCATGGCATAAACTACACACACACACACACACACACGAACACATGTTTATTATTATTCAGCAGAAAGTAATAGAGTGACTCAAGACCCGAGAGTTTCGTGCATTGGCCAATACATGAAACTCTCGGGCCTTGGGTCACTCTATCACCTTCTGCTAAATATATAAAAAAACAACAAAAAAAACATACATGTACTCATTTTTCCTGTTTGCATCAACCTGTATGTGTGTGTATATATATATATAATATATATATATATATACAAGTTAAGAAAATGGAGAAATACATCTAACTCAAATATCAATTACCAGATAATACTCAATCACATACTTTATTAAACCCCCACATAAGTGACTAGGGTTAAACATAAAAAAAGCAGAACAAATCAGTGTACATAAAAAATGTACATAAAAGAGTAATGTTGTATATATATATATATTATATATATATATATATATATATATATATATATAGTACTTCCTCGTGTTTATGTCACTATTCTATATTTAATTTTAACTGGAAAAAAATTGGGGTATGACTTTACAATACACGAATGTTTGTATGGTGGGGGAGGGCAGTTATATATATATATATATATATATATATACACACACTCTTTATTTGTGACTTAAGAAGGCTACCAATGGTTTCATGTAGAAAGAAATCTCTTAACAATTATCAAGCCTGTCACATGGAAATATTTGTATTTATGTCTATTCTGGATGAGATTACAAGTGTGTGTGAGTATATATATATACGTATATATATATATACGTATATATACGCATATAATATCTACACACACATATAATCAAATGAATAAGAATAAACGATAAATTGTCTGGTCATTACAGCTGTTTCTTACATAACTTTTTAATAGAAAAATGAGAATATTACTCCATTATAAAAGATCATAATCATCAGATGAGACGTAATTTTACAACACTAAAAAATATCCCAAGAATACATCAGGGATGCGGCTGGAGTCTGTCAAGGCCAACTATGAAATGGCAGCCACATCCCTCATGTATTCTTGAGACACTTTTGTTTTGTAAAATTACGTCTCATCTGATGATTATGATCTTTAGTAATGGAGTGTTGTTCCCATTCTTCTATTAAAAAGTTATGTAAGAAACAGCTGTAATGACCTGACAATTACCCATCGTCTGTTGTTATTCATTTGATTATAACACACCAAGGGAATTTATGACTTGTCGGACACCCTAGAGTCAGGGCCGGATTGAGACCCATAGAGGCCCTAAGGACTTAAGGTAGTTTGGTGTCCCCCATATATATGTAATTCAAAATATAAACAATAAATAATTCATGAAAAAATTTAAAGTTTTCAAAACAAAACAAAACTTGCAGTAAGATGGGAAATAATGTTTATTTTTGTATCCTTCCACTTTACTCTTTTACTGGTTTCAGTCATTTGACTGCGGCCATGCTGGAGCACCGCCTTTAGTCGAGCAAATCGACCCCGGGACTTATTCTTTGTAAGCCCAGTACTTATTCTATCGGTCTCTTTTGCCGAACCGCTAAGTGACGGGGACGTAAACACACCAGCATCGGTTGTCATGCAATGCTAGGGGGACAAACACAGACACACAAACACATACACACACATATATATATATATATATATATACATATGTACGACAGGCTTCTTTCAGTTTCCGTCTACCAAATCCACTCACAAGGCATTGGTCGGCCCGGGGCTATAGCAGAAGACACTTGCCCAAGATGCCACGCAGTGGAACTGAACCCGGAACCATGTGGTTGGTAAACAAGCTACTTACCACACAGCCACTCCTGCGCCTATTTATTTATATTTGAAAAGTTTTTCCCTTTTTTTAAAAATTTAATTGGAAAGTTTTTGATCAGATCCTCACAATTAAACCACGAACACTTCAAAATTATATTTCCAACCAAATAAACTAAGTGCGGGTGGGGGGGGGGGAATGACCAAAATTACAATATTTTTTGGTACACCCTCCCCCTTACTCTTTTTCTTTCTCATGATGTTTGGGACTTCAAAGCACAACAATTGCAAAAATTCTGCCAATCTGATGATTTGGGGTAGATGGGGAGGTGGATTAAGAAAAAAAACATTTGATTTACTCTTTTACTTGTTTCAATCATTTAACTGCGGCCATGCTGGAGCACCACCTTTATTACAATTTATTATATTTTAATTTAATTAAAAAAAAAAAAATATTCCTGTATTTCACATAGTTCTGAAAGAATTTCGTTTTTGTCAAAAGTTAAATTTTTTTCTTTTTACATTCTTGCCCGCCCCCCACCCCGATTTTATGCTTTTTTTTCTTTTCTTATGTTTCTATGGGGGGGGGGAGGCATTGTGTGTTGTTCCCATGATGATGATGATATAAGATAGCAATGTTGTCTACTGCATTTCATGTGAGAACATTCCGGTTGTGTGACTGACACTGACCAATTAATGCATTGTTGATTACGGTCAGCTGTTGCTTTATAATTAGCTTTTCATTCAGTGGACATTGTTGAACTTCACCCATTATCATATTTTTTTTTTACTCTTTTATTTGTTTCAGTCATTTGACTGTGGCCATGCTGGAGCACTGCCTTTTAGTCAAGCAAATCAACCCTAGGACTTATTTCTTTGTGAGCTTAGTACTTATTCTATCGGTCTCTTATGCCGAACCGCTAAGTTACGGGGACGTAAACACACCAACATCGGTTGTCAAGCGATGATGGAGGGACAAACACAGACACACAAACATATATACATACATACATATGACAGGCTTCTTTCAGTTTCCGTCTACCAAATCCACTCACAAAGCTTTGGTCGGCCCGAGGCTATAGTAGAAGACACTTGGAACCATGTGGTTGATAAGCAAGCTACTTACCACACATCCATATACAAAAGATCAAAAACTGGTGCTTATTCTGTCGATCTATTTTGCTGAACCACTAAGTTACAGGGGCTTAAATAAACTAACTCCAGCTGGTCGGCGGAGACACACACACACACATATAGGGTGGGCTTCCTTCAAATTCACTCACATGGCATTGATTGCCCTGAACTATAGGAGAAGATACTTGTCCAATGTGCTGTGCAATGGAACCGAACCTAATTTCATCTGTTTGCAAAGCGAGCTTCTTAACTGCACAGCCACACTACATATATGTGTGTGTATAGGCGCAATGGCCCAGTGGTTAAGGCAGCGGACTCACGGTCGTAGGATCGCGGTTTCGATTCCCAGACCGGGCGTTCTGAGTGTTTATTGATCGAAAACACCTAAAAGCTCCACGAGGCTCCGGCAGGGATGGTGGTGATCCCTGCTGTACTCTTTCACCACTACTTTCTCTCACTCTTACTTCCTGTTTCTGTTGTACCTGTATTTCAAGGGGCCGGCCTTGTCACTCTCTGTGTCACGCTGAATATCCCCGAGAACTACGTTAAGGGTACACATGTCTGTGGATTGCTCAGCCACTTGCACATTAACTTCACAAGCAAGCTGTTCCGTTGATCGTATCAGCTGGGACCCCTCGTCATCGTAACCGACGGAGTGCTCCTACTACTATATATGTGTGTGTGTTTGAAGCTGATGGTTTATGTGTTTGCTACTCAGAGTTTTAACCCTTTAGCGCTTAGATTAATCCGTTAAATGTAAAGCTTCTTTGATCCACATTGTTTTCACTTAATCATGGATTATCTCAGAGCTTTGAGATTTGGATGATGTAATTGACTATTTTTAGAATGACACTGAATCTGAACTCAGAATGCAAAGACTGTTGGAATATGCAAATCATCATCCGTGTGTGTGTGTGTAATATTTTGGGAGTGTCATTCAGACACACACACACACACACACACACACATATAATATGGAGGCAGTGTCACTGATGACGGTGTCATATAAATATCACCCGTACTGGTGGCATGTAAAAAGCACATTTGAGAGCTGGGCCTCACAGGGGCAAGGATAAACGACTGGGACTTTTGGCAACATACTGTGCTTGAGAAGAAGACCCATCAAGCCAAGTGAAATTGTAGTCGTGGCAGATACTGGGGTCACTGAAACTGGCACTTAAAAGCACCCATTACAGTCTTGGAGTGGTTGGCGTATAGGAAGGGCATCCAGCCATAGAAACCATACCAAATCAGACTGGAGTCTGGTACAGCCCCTCAGCTTACCAGCATTGGTCAAACCTTCAAACCAGGCATGTGCAACTCACAAAAAATAAACGAAGCACAGGCGTGCGACTGAGTTGAAGGCAGATTTACCGTAAATCCTCGAGTATAATACGCAGGGGATTTTTAGGGGGCTGTACCTCTGAAAAACCTAAACCTTGTGTAATACGCACCCCTTCTCTAACTTGAGTCAAGGAGGTCTATATAACGTCCTTGGTTTGTAAAATTCTTTTATGACTTCATTGCTTTCTGGCTTAGCTTAAGGTATTTTCATGCCCGACATCACAAAATGCGCCTGAATAAACATTGCCGGACAGCAAATAGAGACTCGGACATTGCTTAGAAAATAACCTCGTATATAGTACGCACTAGGGATTTTGACCTTTAAACTTTGGGGAAAAAATGCAGATTATAAACGAGGATTTATGGTAACCAATACCTCAGATCACTATATATATTCATGTATGAAGGATAACCTCAGGATGCTGAACCTTCTAGATGAGATGACAAAGGACTGAGGTAGCTAGCGCCTCGCTATACTCAAAAAAGACCTGTGGTCCACAGCAGAAGTTTTAAGGCCACTCCTGGTAAACAAGATTGGCCTGCAAGGCTCCTGTGGTGGTGGCACATAAAAAGCACAAATGGTGATGCCATGTAAAAGTGCCTGAGCAGTGCCACATAAAAGCACCCAGCACACTCTGTAAAGTGGTTGGTGTCAGGAAGGGCACCCAGCTGTAGAAACCATGAAACGAATCAGATTAGAGTCTTGTTTCTATATTAGCCACACAGGGCTGAACACAGAGGGGACAAATTACAAAGTAGAGCTTTTCTTTTTGGGGAGAAAATAAAAATAAAAGATAAAAAAGGGGTGTAGGTTTCGATTAAAAGAGATTGTAAAAAGAGAGAAAAAAGAGATCAATAGGGATCGGGTATCACAGAAATATCATGATGTAAAGGGGGAAGCAGATAAGGCTTATCCATGGAAAGAAAAGCCTATGGAAAAGACCACAGTAACTTCGGCCAATAATGTCACATGTTAACACATTTGTTTGCAAGTAAGTAACTCTGTTTTTAAATTTTCCGGGTTCATAGGATTATGCTCAAGGTGGCTTTGTCATTCATACGTGCCATCCTTGCCACATTCACCCATCTTTTTTTAAAACATTCGCTAGACAAAACTTCCCTCTCTACTCTCACTTTCCTTTTCAAGTGATACTCGAAGAAGTTGATGAGAGATTGACCAGAGAGGAAAGTGTTTGTCTCCAATCCTTTCAGACGTGTCCACCAGATACATTCTTTCACCATAGCAAATCGTTACATGCCAACACCATTATGCATACAAATATCTATATATTGACCCCCTCATCACTTATTTATCTCTCACCAGCTTCAACTGATCATTCCCCATTTTCTCTTCTAAGTCTGAAAAGCCGTCAGCTCCTCTACAAGAAATTGTTCTGCCTCTTCTGTTGTTCTCTCTTTTACTTAGGATTAGGATTAGGGTCTTACAACGTATGAAAAAAGTAAAACTGACATAGTAATCCCGTGAGTATCGTGGGTGTTATGTCCCAAAACCCCCCGCAATAGGTGAAAACCTGTGAAGTAGAAACAGTACTGTACTGTATAAATAAAATAAATGCACCCTTTTAAAGCCTAGCCAGGCTCATGGGCCCAGTTTCCCGGTTTCTATGGCGTATGTGTTTCCCAGCTGGACGGGACACCAGTGCATCACAGCGTTACTCATTTTTGCCAGCTGAGTGGACTGGAGCAACATGAAATGAAGTGTTTTGCTCAAGAACACAACATGTTGCCCAGTCCAGGAATTGAAACCACAATCTTACGATCATGATGCTGACACCCTAAGTACTAAGCCACACACCTCCACACAGTACTGTATATTTTTTTTTAGTACTTTAATATTTTGCATATATTTATTTTATTATAAATTCAAAATAAACACCACGGAGGAATCAACATAAGTTAAAATAATAAGCCATGATAGGTGATCCACGATATGGCAAGGGATTACTGTATGTATGTATGTATGTATGTATACATACATATATATATAGAGAGAGAGGCGCAGGAGTGGCTGTGTGGTAAGTAGCTTGCTAACCAGCCACATGGTTCCGGGTTCAGTCCCACTGCGTAGCATCTTGGGCAAGTGTCTTCTGCTATAGCCCCGGGCTGACCAATGCCTTGTGAGTGGATTTGGTAGACGGAAACTGAAAGAAGCCTGTCGTATATATATATATATATATATATATATGAATGTGTGTGTTTGTGTGTCTGTGTTTGTCCCCCTAGCATTGCTTGACAACCGATGCTGGTGTGTTTACGTCCCCGTCACTTAGCGGTTCGGCAAAAGAGACCGATAGAATAAGTACTGGGCTTACAAAGAATAAGTCTTGGGGTTTGATTTGCTTGACTGAAACAACTAAAAAAATATATATATATATATATATAAGGAGAGAGAGAGAGAGGCATGGCTGTGTGGTAAGAAGCTTGCTTCCCAACCATATGGTTCCAGGATCAGTCTCACTACATGGCAGCTTGGGGAGCAAGTGTCTTCAACTATAGCCTTAGGCTGACCAAAGCCTTGTTAGTGAATTTGGTAGATGGAAACTGAAAGAAGCCTATCATACATATACATATATATACACACGCACATACGTAAGTATACATCTATGTGTGTGTATGTCTCTTTGTGTCTATGTTTGTCTCCTACCAGTGCTCGACAGTCGGTGTTGGTGTGTTTATGTCCTCATAGCTTCACAGTTCTGCAAGAAGAGACCAAGTAACAGGCTTAAAATACTGTGGTCGAGCCATTCGACAAAATTCCTTCAAGGCAGTGCCCCAGCATGGGCGTGACCTAATGTTAGGAACAAGAAAAGGATATAAAGATATATATAACACACACGCACACAAACAAAAGAGACCCAGAAGAAAATACTGTCACAGAGGAAACACTGAAAAGTTAACACATGTATTGGTGAGTAACTTGGATGATAAGGATATTGACGAAGTGAACTACAATCAGTGCATGTGGTTTCATTGAATGACCCCACCACCCAGCACAGAAATTTTTGAAAAAAAATGAAAAACATCACTACGATATCCTCAATTCATATATGGTTTCACATAAAGAATCTCTCAACACAAATATACAAGAAAGGTGTGTGTGTGTGTGTGTGGTGGGGTGGGGTGTTGTTTAGAAACACGAATGTGTTTGCCCGTGTTGTTGCATGCATAATAGGCTTTGTATTTGTTGACATGCATATATAATTTGGTTACTTTTATTGTAGTAGAGCAACTTTTCAAGGATATACATATATATATTTATATATATATATACATATATATGTATATCTGTTTGTTTTTTGTTGTTCAAAAAAAGGTTCTATGTTTTTGTTTTCATGTTTTCCTTTCTCATTGTGTTCAACACTTTTTTATATCCTGTACCCATTTATGCATGTGTGTGTGTGTACATATATATATATATTTAGGTATGTACATATATATATGCATTTATGCATATATTTGTATATAACTTATATAATTATATGATCGAATGCCATGCATCCTGTTCCAAGTAAGTTTTATTTATATATGTATATACATACATACATACGTATGTATGTATGTATGTATGTATGTATATATATATATTTATTTCTTTATTGTAAGTTGGTGCTTTTGTTGTTGTCAAAATGTGTTGCACGCATGGATCATGAATCATAAGTCGACAATTTCATAACCCAACTCTCCTCAGCTTAAGAATATACTCATAGAATATGCCCCACCCATCCCCCTTTACATACATATCTATACACACGCACGCGCTTACATGTATCCACCCATATCCACCACTTCAAAGCGGCGTTAGAACACGCAAATACTGCAATACTTACAAAGAGAGAAAGACACTCATTTGGCTATTTTGGTGCATAAAAGCACATCGTAGCTCTCACCAGCAGCAACAGCAGACAATCACTGCTACTTCCACTGCCTGGATTATCAGATCACATGATTCTGGCCTCTTAAACAATCAAAGACAAGAATTCATAACTACCTGGAACCTTCAAGGGTGAAAAATAACAGAGAGACGGGGACAGGCAGAAACAAGGAAAATGCTCCTTGTATTTGAATACTATGGAAAGTTTGGGCCGAAACTGCTTTCAGCTGACCAAAAAGACACTCGGGTTTCAGTTGCACAAGATCTCCTTGATTGTGTCAAGAACAATGGAAACTTTGCATAAGTCTCTGAGCAGGTGTTGCCAAGCCTTTGGCAAATTTTGATGCAGATTCTCTGCTCAACTTTATCTTATATATATATATATATATATAATATATATATATATATATATATATCATCATCATCATCATCATCATTTAGCATCCACTTTCCATGCTAGCATGGGTTGGACGGTTCAACTGGGGTCTGGGAAGAAGCCTGTCGTATATATGTATATATATATAAGTGTGTGTGTATATGTATGTGTGTGTCTGTGTTTGTCCCCCTAGCTTTGCTTGACAACCGATGCTGGTGTGTTTACGTCCCCGTCACTTAGCGGTTCAGCAAAAGAGACCGATAGAATAAGTACTGGGCTTACAAAAGAATAAGTCCTGGGGTCGATTTGCTCAACTAAAGGTGGTGGTCCAGCATGGCCACAGTCAAATGACTGAAACAAGTAAAAGAGAGTAAAAAGAGAAAGAGAGAATAATAATGATAATAATAATAAGGTGACTAACAAGTTTACACCTTTACAGGTAAAATATAAACTAAATTCAGATTTGATAGACAGAGACATCACTCCAAAACCGCCAATAACTCGCTATTAAAATACAGGTGGGCAATGCAATGAATAATGCAGAAATAGGCTTACCTTGGCATGGAATACAGAAGGTAGGAATGTGTATGTTTCAGTACCAAATGATTTCGCTCTCTGTATGCAAAACCATACTTTGTGTTCATCAGCTGAAAATAACACTTTAACATCAGCTTCTGGAATATTCATCACATTACCTCGTGAGCATTCTTTGTTTTAAACATCCCTGCAACATTCAAGACAAAACTATTGTGAGCCAGTATAAATTTAAATTGGATAAGTATTATCACTGTAATTAAAAATAATTAGGTGGCTGGCAAGTTTACATCTTTATCAGGTAAAATATAAACTAAATTGAGATTCAATCATCATCATCATCATCATCGTTTAACGTCCGCTTTCCATGCTAGCATGGGTTGGATGATTTTGACTGAGGGCTGGCAAACCAGATGGCTGCACCAGGCTCCAATCTTGACCTGGCAGAGTTTCTACAGCTGTAGAAACACTGCCAGATCAGACTGGGCCTGGTGCAGCCTTCGGGCTTCCCAGACCCCAGTTGAACCGTCCAACCCATACTAGCATGGAAAGCGGACGCTAAATGATGATGATGATGATGAATAATTGATGTTTATCAATTAACAATTTTATCTCCATTTTCTTATTCTTCCTATTTTACTAAATTCATTATTTTTTTAAATAATCGTAACATAGGTGCAGGAGTGGCTGTGTGGTAAGTAGCTTGCTAACCAACCACATGGTTCCGGGTTCAGTCCCACTGCGTGGCACCTTGGGCAAGTGTCTTCTGCTATAGCCCCAGGCCGACCAATGCCTTGTGAGTGGATTTGGTAGACAGAAACTGAAAGAAGCCTGTCATATATATATATAAGTGTGTGTGTATATGTTTGTGTGTCTGTGTTTGTCCCCCTAGCATTGCTTGACAACCGATGCTGGTGTGTTTACGTCCCCATTACTTAGCGGTTCGGCAAAAGAGACCGATAGAATAAGTACTGGGCTTACAAAGAATAAGTCCCGGGGTCGATTTGCTTGACTAAAGGCGGTGCTCCAGCATGGCCACAGTCCAATGACTGAAACAAGTAAAAGAGTAAAGAGTAAAGGCAGTGTATTTCAACAGGAATATGGTAACAGAAGGGTTAAACAGATCGAGATTAAAACCAACCATTAAAACTTCATAAGGACAAAATTATTTTACTAAATCCATTACTCTTTTTACTCTTTTACTTGTTTCAGTCATTTGACTGCGGCCATGCTGGAGCACCATCTTTAATCGAGCAACTCGACCCCGGGACTTATTCTTTTTGTAAGCCCAGTACTTATTCTATCGGTCTCTTTTTGCCGAACCGCTAAGTGACGGGGACATAAACACACCAGCATCGGTTGTCAAGTAATGCTAGGGGGACAAACACAGACACACACATACATATATATACATATATACGACGGGCTTCTTTCAGTTTCCGTCTACCAAATCCACTCACAAGGCTTTGGTCGGCCCAAGGCTATAGTAGAAGACACTTGCCCAAGGTGCCACGCAGTGGGACTGAACCCGGAACCATGTGGTTGGTAAACAAGCTACTTACCACACAGCCACTCCTGCGCCTATTATATTTTTTTTTTTTAAATAATTGCAACAAAAGCAACATATTTCAACAGGAATCTGGTAACAAAAGGGTTAAAGTGATCTAAGTTAGAACCATCCATCAAAATGTCAACAATTGATATCAGCAAAGGTTCTCCCCTGTTTGCTTGTAATTCTATTCAATAGACTCATTCATGCAATTAAGTAATTCCCGTAAACATTCCCAGGAAATGACAATAAAAACCTGTTATATTCATTGCATTACTCAATAGATTTAAGTTGTTTTTTCCCTCTCTTATCAACTCGTGTTTACTGAACAGAAAGTGGAGGCGCAATGGCCCAGTGGTTAGGGCAGCGGACTCGCTGTCATAGGATCGCGGTTTTGATTCCCAGACCGGACGTTGTGCGTGTTTATTGATCGAAAACACCTAAAAACTCCACAACGCTCCGGCAGGGGATGGTGGTGATCCCTGCTGTACTCTTTCACAGTGGAGGCGCAATGGCCCAGTGGTTAGGGCAGCGGACTCGCGGTCATAGGATCGCGGTTTCGATTCCCAGACCGGGCGTTGTGAGTGGTTATTGAGCGAAAACACCTAAAAAAGCTCCACGATGCTCCGGCAGGGGATGGTGGTGATCCCTGCTGTACTCTTTCACCACAACTTTCTCTCACTCTTTCTTCCTGTTTCTCTTGTACCTGTATTTCAAAGGGCCGGCCTTGTCACTCTCTGTGTCACGCTGAATATCCCCGAGAACTACGTTAAGGGTGCACGTGTCTGTGGAGTGCTCAGCCACTTACACGTTAATTTTACGAGCAGGCTGTTCCGTTGATTCGGATCAACCGGAACCCTCATCGTCATAACCGACAGAGTGCTTCCATCCACTGAACAAAAAAAAAAAAAAACATTGAGAAGAAACAGAAATTCTTTACAAATTATTATTTTCAGATTTATGACAGTCCAAGAATATTGTTTATCTTCCTGCTTCACCCAGTTTCCTTGGATGTTTGATGACTTCATTACAACATCCTTATCCTGAACAGGACGCAGGCCCATTGCAAAGTTAACTTTCTAGTTATTTGCTGGATCTCATTTACAGCTGAGTGGACTGGACCAACGTGGAAGGAAAATGCTTTACTCAAGAATACAATAGACCAGCCAGGATGAAAGGCAAAATCGATCTCGGCGGAATTTGAACTCAGAACATAACGGCAGACGAAATACCTGTTTCTTTACTACCCACAAGGGGCTAAACCCAAAGGAGACAAACAAGGACAGACAGACAGATTAAGTCGATTATATCGACCCTAGTGTGTAACTGGTACTTAATTTATTGACTCCGAAAGGATGAATGGCAAAGTCAACCTCAGCGGAATTTGAACTCAGAACATAACGGCAGACGAAATATCGCTAGGCATTTCGCCCGGCGTGCTAATGTTTCTGCCAGCTCGCCACCTTTACCCAATTCACTCACCAAGCTTTTGATCAATGCAAAACTGGAGTGGAGTGATAGAAGATACTTGCTCAAGGTAGCATTGTTGTTGGACTGACTCCAAAACTACATACCTGTAGTCAAGGAATTGAAACTAAAATCTTACAATCACGACCGCAACACCCTAACCACGAGGCCACGTACACTCAGATACATATATATGTAAAGTATAAGTGAGGATATATAAACCTCAGGGGGATAAAAATATTCAGGATTAGAATGGTTGAATGCCTAATAATATACACAAGCACAAATATATATTCATCATCAACGTTTGACGTCCGTTTACCATGCTAGGATGGGTTGGACGGCTTGACCGGGGTCTGAGAAGCCAGGAGGCTGCACCAGGCCCCGGTCTGATCTGGCAGTGTTTCTACAGCTGGATGCCCTTCCTAACGCCAACCACTCCGTGATTGTAGTGGGTGCTTTTTACGTGCCACCACCACAGGGGCCAGGGGAGGCTGGCAATGGCCACAATCGGTTGGTGCTTTTTACGTGCCACCGGCATGGAAGCCAGTCGAGGCGGCGCTGGCAACGGCCACATTTGGATGGTGCTTTTTACGTGCCACCACCACAGGGGCCAGGGGAGGCTGGCAACGGCCACAATCGGTTGGTGCTTTTTACGTGCCAATGGCATGGAAGCCAGTCGAGGCAGCGCTGGCAACGGCCACATTTGGATGGTGCTTTTTACATGCCACCACCACAGGGGCCAGGGGAGGCTGGCAATGGCCACATTTGGATGGTGCTTTTTACGTGCCAATGGCATGGAAGCCAGTCGAGGCAGCGCTGGCAACGGCCACATTTGGATGGTGCTTTTTACATGCCACCACCACAGGGGCCAGGGGAGGCTGGCAATGGCCACATTTGGATGGTGCTTTTTACATGCCACCACCACAGGGGCAGGGGAGGCTGGCAACGGCCACAATCGGTTGGTGCTTTTTACGTGCCAATGGCATGGAAGCCAGTCGAGGCAGCGCTGGCAACGGCCACATTTGGATGGTGCTTTTTACATGCCACCACCACAGGGGCCAGGGGAGGCTGGCAATGGCCACATTTGGATGGTGCTTTTTACATGCCACCACCACAGGGGCCAGGGGAGGCTGGCAATGGCCCCACAATCGGTTGGTGCTTTTTACGTGCCACCGGCATGGAAGCCAATCAAGGCAGCGCTGGCAACGGCCACATTTGGATGGTGCTTTTTATGTGCCACCAGCACTGGTATCACAACTACAATTTCCATTTGCCCTACACAAAGATGTACTGTGAAAATAAGCTCATGTATCTCAGCTAATGTATGTATACCAGCGGTATGTGGTGATGGTGGTGGTGGCAGTGGTGGTGTCAATGGTAGTGGTGGTAGTTGCAATGGTGAGGGTGGTGGTTGTGGTGATGATGATTGTGGTGGTGGAGGTAGATAGGGTAGTGATGGTTGCAGTTGTGGTTAGGGAGGTGCTTCTGAATATGTTAACTCATTTGCTCAGTATATATATACACACACACATATATATATATTATTTATATTATTATTTGATTGAATGCCACGCATCCATTTCCAAGTATATATACATACATATACATATATATGTACATACATATACATACACATCCATACCGCTATACATTTATACATACAGATACACACACACACATATATATATATACACACACACATACATATACATACACACACACATATATATACACACACACATATATATATACACACACACATATATATATATACACACACACACATACATGTATTTCTATATTCCTCGTACTTTGAACCCCGATCTTCAAACAATGATTGTATTTCATAAAAAAGCACAAAAACTGTTTGTTTCGCTTTTCTAAGAAAGAAAGAGAGAGAGAGAAAACAAAACAACAACAACAAAAACCTCACCAGAATTAGTTTTCCTATTTTACGTAACCTTCATTCCCTTCTTTGGTGTGAGATCTTTGTGAGGCCATTTTTGTTTCCCCCTTTTCAGCTTCAAACACCAATTATTTTAATGCATTTCACTTCTTTCAATAATTAGCAATCCAATAAATGATGAGCCGGCAGAATCGTTAGCACGCCGGGCAAAATGTTTTATTTTTATTTATGCACCCCTTTCAAGCCTAGCCAGGCTCATGGGCCCCGATTTCCTTGTTTCTATGGCGTATGTGTTCCCCCCCAGCTGGACGGGACGCCAGTCCATCACAGCATTACTCAAGAAACAGGAAGAGAGAGTGAGAGAAAGTTTGGGCGAAAGAGTACAACAGGGTTGTCACCACCCCCTGCTGGAGCCTCGTGGAGCTTTTAGGTGTCTTCGCTCAATAAACACATACAACGCCCGGTCTGGGAATCGAAACCGCGATCCTCCGACTGCGAGTCTGCTGCCCTAACCACTGCCTCAGTAGTGCAGTAGGCAGCGCGTCAGTCTCATGATCCAAATGCTTAGCAACACTTTGTCCACATCTTTACATTTTGAGTTCAAATTCTGCTGAGGTCGACTTTGCCTTTCGTCTTTCCAGGGCCAACAAAATAAGTACCAGTTGAGTACTGGGGTCGATTTAATTGACTAACCCCTCCCCTGAAATTGCTGGCTTTGTACCAAAATTTGAAACCAGTAATTAGCAATCCAAGGTGGTGAAAACTGGCAGAATCGTTAGCACACCAGACACAATACTCAATTAAACATTTTTTTCTGGTTTTAAGTTTTGAGTTCAAATGCTGTTGAAGTCGACTTACTGTCTTTCATCCTTTCGGGGTCGACAAAATAAACTACCAGTTCTGAACTGGGCAGGGGCAGGGGTCGATGAAATCAACTCTCTCACCTCTCCAAAACTTCAGGTTTTTTGCCTATCATAGAAAGAGAGAATTAGAAATTCAGTTGATTTGAGAGAATTTCAGTCGTTGACTCAGGAGAATTTTTCTGTGGCTAAGATCGATTATTTGAATAAACTTTGGCCTTCTTCCAATATATGCCATACATATAACTGGAATTGTTGATGTGAATGGCATAGTTTGGATGTCACAATACGGTAGACAAAGGATTTTAGATAAAGTTTAGATCGCAGATGTTTTTCTTAATTGATTTCAACTTATCTAGATGTGATGAATTACTTCTCTCGGTGGAAATTCATGTTAAAGTGGCATGGAATATATTTTCAAACATACAAGGAGCATTCCAGAAGTTCTCAGACTTTTTCAGGAGAGACATCAATTAATTACAGAGGAGTGCAAAATTCTAATCTCTTTTTAAAGTCAGATCTTTTCACTTGTAGTGCTCCAGCCACTTCACCTTCCTGTAGAGGTGCATTGCTTAGAGGTTAGGGCGTCGGACTCATGATCGTAAGATTGTGGTTTCGATTCCTGGACCAGGCGACGCGTTGTGTTCTTGAGCAAAATACTTCATTTCATGTTGCTCCAGTCAACTCACATGGCAAAAATGAGTAACCCTGCGAGGGACTAGCGTCCCATCCAGGTGGGGAATATATATGCCATGGAAACTGAGAAACTGACCCCTATGAGTCGACATGACTCAAGAAGAAAACTTTACCATTACTTCACCTTCCTGTAATTGTTGACAACAATCATAGTTGGAGTGCCCACATCAACAATAAGGTCGATATAGCTCGTAGGATGAGCTCCTGGATCTTAAGAAACTTCCGGTCCAGAGAACAAGGTGTCATCATTCCACTTTTCTCCTCCTTTGTACAGCCACACCTCGAATACTACTGCCCCTTGTGGTCTCCCCATACAAAAAAAAAAACATCTCGAAAATTGAATCACCCCAGAGGGCACTCACTAAACGAATTGAAAACATGACTGATCTTGATTACTGGGACCGCCTTAAAGCCTTGAAACTCTACTCTCACCCGTGTCGCCGCGAGCGGTACATCATTTGTGTGATGTGGAGAATATACCACCAGCATTGCCCAAACGACCTGAACATTAGTTTCAAGGTTCATCCAAGGCTTGGGCTATGGGCCGTACGTCCCCTGCCCAATTCAGGATCACAACATATAGGCACACTGCGACACAATTTCTATTCCTCAAAAAGCCCTGCCCTGTTCAACATTGTCCCTAAACTGATCAAAGAGGAAAACTATCCCATCACCTTTAAACGGAGTCTGGATAAATTTCTTCAAGGAATACCAGGTAAGCCACCTGTACCTGGATACTATTCACTCAACAAGAACTCACTGCTTGAATGGGCCATAAACAAAGCTTGACTTAAAAAGGATTTAGATAATCCTATCAGGTGACGCTATTAAGTTAGACATGGCCTGGACCAATCTTTGGTCGAAACATATCTAAATTTTATTTATATATTTCTGCAGACGTTCGTAATGGCTATCACTACCTCATGAAGAGGGAAAGTTACGGAATTGGGGAACAATAATAAATAAAAACTTGTATTTTATTAAAAAAATTTCTATGAGAATCATAATTCCCTTTGTATAAAACACATGGATATTAAAAAATAGTAAAAAAAAAATCACCCACTTCGTTGTCCTTTTAACTTCCAGACGAGGTAACGATAGCGATTTCCGAAAGTCCGCCATTACGTCAAGCTTAGAAATAGATTTAACCCTTTAGTGTTCAGATTACTCTGTTAAATGTAATACTTTTTCACTCAAATTGTTTTGAATTAATCATGCATTATCTTATAGCTTTGAGGTTTCAGCGATGTGATTGTTCATTTTCAGAATGGCATTGTAGGTTAGGTGTGAGAGGTTAGATATGGCCAGTTTGAGTATAAAACATATAGAATATATTGGGCCGGTTTAAACACTAAAGGGTTAAAACGTTACTAGAATTTTAACATTAAAATACACGTGTGAATGCTATAAAGACATTTTGGGAAAGATTAATAAAAATTAACAAAATAATTACTTAAAGAGCACGTCCAAGTATTGCCTTACGTTAGTTTTCGTTCGTTCACTATGATTCCTCGTAGCCGTTGTTGTCTCTTTCATTGTTGGTGTCAAATGTTGTCAAAAAGCCAGCAAGTTCATGAGACGGGGATGAAACGATTACATCGACTCCAGCGCTCAGCTGTATCATCCTTCGACTCCCGAAAAGACGAAAGGCGGAGTTTGAAATCAGAACATGACACGAAATACCGCCAAACATTTTGTCTCGTGCTAACGATTCTGTCAATTTGCCGCTTTGTTGTCTTTATTCATTATTAAACTGGAGGAGGTTTTTTTAAAACTTCTCTCTCTTTTATTTTCAATGAAAATTTATCGTTTTATTTTGAAAAAAAACCAAAAGCTTCAGACAAATTTTTAGCTATTAAAATACGCATTTTCCTTTTTTTTACCTCGTTCTTCTGCACTTCTCCATGGTGTCCAAGTGAATATAGTATGTTATAGCTCAAGTATTGCCGTATTTTAAAACAATTGTATCCCTCCGAAGTAGACAGTAGGTATAATAAAAACTGGGCAATCTTTCGTCTCTAGTAGACCTTTCCGTCGATTTCCGTAAATTTTTTTTTTTTTTTTACATATGGGCTTGCGGGAACTTTTGAAGTAATGAGAGCGAAAGAGACTAAGAGAAAGCGATTGTATGACGAGGGAAGTTCTTTTGAAGTTACCGTGCATGGAACGCATTGATGTACATGTGTGTGTGTGTGTTTGATGGGGTGTGGGAGACAGACAGTATGTTGTGTAAGTGAAGTGCTTCTGTTAGTGTGTGTGAAGAGACAGAGAGTAATGTGTGAAAGAAAGAGATAACTGAAATTTTTTACTCGGTGTATGTGTATATGTATGTATATTACTTCAAAAGTTCCCGCAAGCCCATATGTAAAAAAAAAAAAAATTTACGGATATCGTCGGAAAGGTCTACTAGAGACGAAAGATCGCCAAAAACTGTATTTTAGACGAAGTTTGTGAAATTAAAATAGAAGAAAATCCGAAATGTTTGCATCTCACAGAGTAGATAGATGGCGCTGCAAACTGATTTAGATGTCGCTATACCATTTGTCTGCAGCAAGAAATTTGCTCCATGACAAAGTGAACGGCTTATTTACGAGTCCAAACGTGCCGCAAGCATATTTGAACTGGTAACAATATTGCTAAAATGTTTAATGTAAAATTTCCTATAACCAAAAAAAAAAAAAAAAAAAAAAAATGGTCGAGAACCACAGATCTATATTTTGTGTTACTAGACATATCCAAGTGTCCCTCGAATCATGTGGATTTGCAAAATTGCTACAGAGGCTCAGACAAAATGTCTGATTTTTACTTTCAGAATTTTATGTTCTGAATTCAAACTCTGCCAAGTTCCAACTTTGTCCTTCGTCCTTTCGAGGCTGATGAAGTAAGATACCAGTGAAACACTGGGGGTTGATATTCTAATAAAGCATCTGGGATAGGATTTTTATAGATGCAGGACCACCAAACAGAAACCTTTGAAAAATGTCAACTAATTTATTTATCTGGGAAGCAATATCGTGTCCACTCTAAAAGACATTAAATTTTGTGTTGGTTAGGCTTGGGCAGCTATAGACGGTCTTAGAACAACTTGGAAGTCAACCCTATCAGATAAATTGAAGAGACAGTTCTTCAGAGCAGTTGTAGAATCTGTACTTTATGGATCTCCGACTTGGACTCTCACCAAAACTCAGGTGCATGCTGGACGGTGCCTACACCAGGATATTATGTGCAGTGCTCGACATCTCTTGGAGGAAATATCCAACAAAACAACGGTTATATGTTTCATTTTGGGATTTGGTTTGCAAGATTCTTTATGTGAGTTCGTGTGTTGAAGCATATTCTGTTGTGTCTGGGGAGAGTCAAGACTATTGAAAAGGTTGCAAGACGCAACGAAAATTTTAGGAAAATAAAAATAAGAAATAAGTGGAAATTTTACTGGTGAGTGTGTTACATTATAAGGCACAAAAAGAAAATGACTCTCCCCAGGCACAACGGTTATATGGGAATGTACCAACCCTCTTATCAACCATCCAAGAGCGGAGATCGAGGTTTGCTGGTCACTGCTGGAGAAGAAAAGAAGAACTTGTGAGTAATGTGTTGCTGTGAACACCAAATCATGGTAACACAGCAGCTAGAGGACCACAGAAGACGTATATAGAACAGCTTGCAGAAGATGGATGCCAAGTTGAAGACCTAAAACTTCCAACATAGATGCCTCGATAAATAAAAAAGAAGAAAAATAGGTGCAGGCACAACTGTGTGGTTAAGAAGTCTTCTTCTCAACCACACTTGGGTTTAGGTTCAGTCCCACTACGTGGCACCTTGGACGTGACACCAATGCGGAGCATCTGTAAGCGAATATCAATGCCATATAAACCGTGCCATTCATTTCCAGTCTCCCCTGAAAAATGTGTTGAGTGAAGGGGAAATATGACTTAGTTTGGAAACAAGTGAAGGTTGGTGACAGGAAGGGCATCCGACTGAGGAAACTCTGCCCCAATGAACTCCATCTAACCCATGCAGGCATGGAAAAATGGATGTAAGAACGATGATGATGGTGATGGTCATGGTGGGGATGGTGATAGTTGTGGTAGTGGTGGTGATGGTCATGGTGATAGTGGGGGTAGTGATGGTGTAGGTGGTGGTGGCAGTGTCAGTGGTATTGGTGTTATAGTGGTGGTACTGGTTTGGATCTTTTCGGTTTGACCAGCAGTTTTTTCTAGCGGTGTCATATGAAATTGTCACCCATAATTATGACCCTAGTATCGATCTATTGCATTTCTATGTTTTAGGGTTAGGGGTGGGGGGAAGGGTATCTTTTTTTTCTTCAGAAATGTAAATAAACCCAATCTGTTTCTTAAACGAGGGACATATTCATACGGCCACCTCAATAGACGTCATTGATTGGTTGAATTTTCAGAAATTGAAGAATAAAAACCAAGAAATATCTTACAAACCATAGAATTTTCTCAATAAAGCCAAGAGAAAAAGATGTTTTATAAACACATTCTACCAGTATACGAAGTTTAAAAGTGTTTAGTTACTCTCTTTACTCTTTTACTTGTTTCAGTCATTTGACTGTGGCCATGCTGGAGCACCGCCTTTAGTTGAGCAAATCGCCAGGACTTATTCTTTGTAAGCCCAGTACTTATTCTATCGGTCTCTTTTTGCCGAACCGCTAAGTAATGGGGACGTAAACACACCAGCATCGGTTGTCAAGCAATGCTAGGGGGACAAACACAGACACACAAACATACACTTATATATAAATACATATATACGACAGGCTTCTTTCAGTTTCCGTCTACCAAATCCACTCACAAGGCATTGGTCGGCCCGGGGCTATAGCAGAAGACACTTGCCCAAGATGCCACGCAGTGGGACTGAACCCGGAACCATGTGGCTGGTTAGCAAGCTACTTACCACACAGCCACTCCTGCGGAAGTTATTTTAAAAATCTGCCGGTCAAAGCGAAAAGATCCACTGGTTGTAGTGGCGATGGTAGTGACGGTGGTGATGATAGTGATGATAGTGATGGTGGTGGTGAAATGAAATTATATCACAAGACTCCCCACTGCCTTACATAAAGACAAGGCACATAAATTTAGTCCTACATGACCTTGCAAAAAAAAAAAGCCAAAAAAAAGGAAGGATCGGTTACAGCTGAAATTGATGACCCCTGATCAGATTTCTTTCGCAATCAGAGCTTTGTCACGTGATAGGTGATGACGGCGATGTTGGCGCCTTGGTGTTTCTTGCCAAATGCCGGCCACTTGATCCGGCCTTTTGATAATCTTCTTTAGTAAAAACACATTCTTCACATAGTTGACACTGTTTGATAAAAGCTTAGAGATTCTTTTTTCAAAGACCAGAAAATATTTCAGCCCCCGAACAGAGAGTTATTTCATACTTCGCTTAGAATTAAACTAGACAAAAAGAAGAGGCGATACACACACACACACGCGCACACACACACACACACACACACACACACAAACACACGCACACACACACGCACACACACGCACACACACACACACGCACACACACACACACACACGCACACACACACACATACACGCACACACACACACACACACACAAACACACGCACACACACACGCACACACAAACACACGCACACACACACGCACACACACACACGCACACACGCACACGCACACACATACACACACACGTGGATAGAGACACACGTATATACAGTGACACATACACATATAATTGGACACTCACGCATACACATATACACAAAGGCATGCATATACGTTGACACACACACACACGCATATACGTATACACACGGACACATACACACACACGCATATACGTATACACACGGACACGCACATATACATGGACACACACACACACATACACGGACACTCACTCATACACATATACATATACACACGGGCATGCATATACGTTGACACACACACACACGCATATACGTATACACACGGACACACACATATACATGGACACACACACACACGTACACGGACACACACATATACACAGGGACACATTTACACATACACAAGGATATACATGGTACACGAACACACAAATACACACACATATGTACGGACACACGCACATACACATACACACACATACACCTATACACAGGCAGCACACATATATAGTCACGCACATATACATGGACACACCCATACACAGAGGAGACAAGCAGATACATGGACATACACAGACACGCATCCACATATACATGGAGACACACACATACACACGGACCCAGATACATTCTAGATCAAACCCAAGATAATGTTGTTAGACCAGGAAGAAAGCACGCGCATACACACACACACCACACCAAACCTATACGGCACATACACATGCATACACATACATATACACCCACACATACCACACCTTTGGTCTACCACAAAGTATTTTTCAGTCCATCCCCTCTCTTTCATACCATATAACTTCAAGTTACTACAAAGATGATGCCCTCGCCTTAACAGCTAATACAAATGGACCAGCACAAGATCGTTTTAGGAAGGATATTATCCAGTTAATGAAACACTTCGGACTTAGTATAACTATAGACACTAACCTGACGGTTGTCAATTTCTTAGACGTTTCCTTAGATCTTAATAATAATATTTATAAGCCTTATAGGAAGCCCAATGATAGACTAAGTTATATTAATGTAGGTTCATGCCATCCCCCTATAGTATTCAAAAATTTAGTTAAAAATATTAGTAAGAGGATTTCTAGCCTCTCATCTAATGAGGACATCTTCAATAGCGTTGCCCCAGTTTATAATAAAGCTTTAAAAGATAGTGGTTTTAGCGAAAAAATAAAATATACACCTATCACCAGCCCAACAATAAGGAAAAGGAATAATAGAAATAGGAAGGTCATCTGGTTTACGCCCCCTTACTCACCCGAGGTGGCCTTCAATATAGGTAAATATTTCCTAGCACTGATAGATAGACATTTTCCAGTTAACCATGCTTATAGGAAACTCTTCAATAAACAATTTAAAAATTAGTTTTAGTTCAACTACCAATTTTAAAAACATAATCAATCATAACATACAAAAAACACAAGAAGAAAACAGCTGTTCATGCAGGAATAAAGAATTGTGCCCGCTAAATGGAGCTTGCATGTCCAAGACCATCATATATGAAGCTACCGTAAACTCTATAACCACTAAAGACACCGTTTCGACGAAGAAATACGTGGGCCTGACAGAGGGTAATTTCAAGGCCAGGTTCAATAACCACACTTTGAGCTTTAGGCACTGGAACAAAAGAAAAGCGACACAATTATCCAATCATATTTGGTCTTTAAGAGATAAAGGTGTCGATTATAACATACAATGGAAGATTTTGGCCAGATGTAAGCCCTATACTAACGGCAGCGGAAGGTGCAGTTTATGCGACATGGAGAGATGGCTTATCTGGAAAAGCAGCTTAGACCCTACCACATGTCTAAATACAAGGACAGAGCTTTTCGGATCATGCCCACATGTGACTAAATTTCTGTTACGTTTTTGGTCCCCTAAAGAAAACGGATAGAACATGCTTTCTGTGTTATGTCCCAAGAAGATTTTATATATTTTTATATATTTTTATATATTTTTATGTATTTTTATATAATTTTTATGACGAAAAATGCGAGCGATGTATAAGTACGCAGGCAAAGCAGAGTTATAACAGAGTAATTTCCCTTCATTTTTAACGGTATATTTTTTCATAACGTTTTCAAATAGCCAGATAACCGATGAGATGGTGTTGTGGATTTCCACTTCGGCATCTGAAACTCAGAGTTTTATCTTGACTACCGAGTAATGTAACATATTGTATAATATATATATATATATATATATATATGTAAGTCCCGGGTTGAGTCGGGGTTAACCACAGTAAATAAGGTAATCAATACATAGCAGAGTAAATTAATTTATTTTATAGAAGGAGCTTCTACAGGACTAGAACTGTTTCATTCAAAAGAAATCATCAGGAAGCTAGGTGACAAGAGTAGTTTTGGCATTTATACATTTAGGCAGGTTTAAAGGGGTGGTGGTGGGGGACTTTTTGGGGTAGGCATGCCGCAAACTATCATTCTTAGGGGAGTGGTCAAAGGAATCGGTTGTAAAGTAGATAAAAGAATAAATAAAAGAATAAAAGAATAAATAGAAAAATAGAGTTTTAGGTAAATAAGGAGACTCTCACTTATACATATACATATATATATACATACATATACATATATATATATATATATATATATATATGCACACACATGTACATATACACATACACACACACATACACCTATGTATACATATACATACATACATACATATACACACTTATATACATACATAGACATATACATATATACACATACACATACGTACTCATACACACATACACCCATATACACATGTACACATATATATATTATATATATGTGTGTGTGTGTGTGTGTGTGTGTGTGTATATGTATGTTAGTTACTGCACGCATTTTTTTCTCTCCTTCTTTCTGTGTTTTTTTTCTCTGTGTATCTTTCTGTTGAAGAGCATAGGCTCGAAACGTTAAAGACTTGTTTTATTTATATTTCCTGAGCGCCATACTAATACAATTGTTTGTTTGTTTTCCACCTGCCTTCGTCTTTTGTCTATTTTCATAAAGCTTCCCGTTATATATATATATATATATATGTATATGAATATATGTATATATATATATATATAATATATATATATATATATATTATATATATATTGCTTAACCCTAATATATATATATATATGTATATGAATATATGTATATATATATATATAATATATATATATATATATATATATATATATATATATGTGTGTGTGTGTATCTATTATATAAAATCCATTCTGTCTGTGTTTCTGTGTCTTCTAGGATCTCAGGTATCCTCCATCCTATATAGCTCAAATTTGATATGTGGATACTGACGGCATCAGGGCGTGTATATAAGTCTTGAAAAAATTACAAAAATCGATTCCAGGTGAGAATGCATGTATATATGCATATATTATATATATGTATACATAGCTAATCCAAACATGAAAACACTAAGAGAAAACACAACGCGACGACGTGGAACAAATATAGTATTATTGGACGCTCAGGAAGGAAGGGAAGAAGGAGGGTTTAACGTTTCGAGCTGAGCTCTTCGTCAGTAACATAGGAAAAGGAAAGATCCAAAGAAGGGAAGACGGAGGAAAAAAAATCACCAACGGTATGCAAGTGGACAAACGAAAGAAGGGAACTCAACCAATGTATTGGGAGTTATATGTACAGATCAAAGCAGTTCGATTCAAATTTGTTGGTTTGTTTGAATTAATTAGCCGTCCAATCCATATATAAGGTCCATGTTTGTTAAATTTGATTTAGTATTTCTAAATTGAATTTTTCCCTGTAAGTTTGGAATAATATTCCCTCATATTATCATTATTATATCTCTTTTACGCTTTTATTCTTTTACTTGTTTCAGTCATTTGACTGCGGCCATGCTGGAGCACCGCCTATAATTGAGCAACTCATTCTTTTGTAAGCCCGGGACTTATTCTTTTGTAAGCCCAGTACTTATTCTATCAGTCTCTTTTGCCGAACCGCTAAGTAACAGGGAAATAAACACACCAGCATCAGTTGTCAAGCAATGCTAGGGGGTCAAACACATACACACAAACACATATATATATATATACATATATACGATGGGCTTCTTTCAGTTTCCGTCTACCAAATCCACTCACAAGGCTTTGGTCGGCCCGAGGCTATAGTAGAAGACACTTGCCCAAGTTGCCATGCAGTGGGACTGAACCCAGCACCATGTGGTTGGTAAACAAGCTACTTACCACACAGCCACTCCTGCATATATATATATATATATATATATATAATAATAATAATAATGATAATAATACCAGGGTGGAATTTATAGACAATACATCGCTATGTACATTTCTACAGATCAGATGATTTTGACGTCAGAGTCAGAGTCCCTGGGATTTACACAGTAGAGTCTGTATTATCTACAGGCATTATCATTGATCCATTTCATCTGGCGGATACTGTATTATGAGATGAAGGATATTTATCCTTTGTTGTCAGTATGAAGGCCAACCTAGCTACGT
>NC_043022.1:13979979-13997479 GCF_006345805.1 Octopus sinensis
CATGGTTCTGGGTTCAGTCCCACAGCGTGGCACCTTGAGCAAGTGTCTTCTATTATAGCTTCTACTAAAGAATTGTGAGTGGATTTTGGGGTCAGAAACTGGCAGAAGCCCATTGTGTCTGTGATACAGCCTCCCCTCCTCCCCGCTTGACAACCTATGTCAATCACTCTACATCCCCATAACTTAGTGGTTTGGCAAAAGAGACCAACAGAATGAGTACCAGGCTTATAAAATAATTAAGTACCGAAGGCAATTCATTCATCTGTAATTCTTCAAGCAGGTGCCCCAGCATGGCCACAATCGAATGACTGAGACAAGTATAATGCAAGTATTTATAGTGATGATGGTGGCGGTGGTGGTAGTGGTGCTGAGGTGGTGGTGTTGAGGTGTTGAGGTGGTGGTGTTAAGGTGACGGTGATGGTGTTGAGATGGTGTTGAGGTGTTGGTGGTGGTGGCGTTGAGGTGGTGGTGTTGAGGTGTTGTTGGTGGTGGCATTCAGGTGGTGGTGGTGGTGTTGAGGTGGTGGTGTTAAGGTGACGGTGATGGTGTTGAAATGGTGTTGAGGTGTTGGTGGTGGTGGCATTGAGGTGGTGGTGGTGGTGGTGTTGAGGTGGTGATGAGGTGGTGGTGGTGATGAGGTGGTAGTGGTGGTGATGAGGTGGTGGTATAGGTGTTGGTGGTGGTGGTGGTGTTGAGATGGTGATGTGGTGGTGGTGGTGATGAGGTGGTAGTGGTGGTGATGGTGTGAAGGTGGCGGTGGTGGTGTTGAGATGGTGATGAGGTGGTGGTGGTGGTGATGAGGTGGTAGTGGTAGTGATGAGGTGGTGGTGAGGTGGTAGTGGTGTTGGCAGTCGTTATGTTTGTGATAGTGGCGATGGTGATGGTGGCTGTGGCCAACATCTTTAAGCTGTTGCGTCATCTCACTGTGTAATATCGGATGGAAAGAAAGAGATGACCTAATTCCCCTCCCCCACAAACACACACACATACATACACTGACACACTCACACATACTACCACTACCACCACTACTTATACTATTATTACTACCACCACCACCACCACTACTACTACTACTACCACTACCACCAGCACCACCACTACTTATACTATTATTACTACCACCATCACCACTATCATCACTACTACTACTACTACTACTACCCGCATTGCCATTTCCTCTGAGTTTTCTCTATGAATCCAATTCTTTCTCCATCCCAACCCCCCCTCCTCTCTTTCACATTCTTCACCCCTTCATTCTATGCAAACACTTTGCTATATACATATTATATACACCTGTATTATACATACATGTGCACGTACACAGTCATCAACACACACACACACACAGAATATGTACCCACTACACACATACAGACAATCACACACAGCATCATATCATACATACACATTCTGCCACATACACACACACACACATACTCACACATACACCCACATACACTCCCACACAAATGTATTTGCACATGCACCCGCACACATACATACACAGAGCAACACACTACACACACAGTCACATATCATACACACATACACACACAGCATCATATCATACACATTCTGCCACATACACCCCCTACACAAATGTATTTGCACACATACACACTCACACACACAGCAACATACTACACCCACATATACCCCTACATAAATATGCACACACACACACATACCCATACTGCCACACACACACACACACAGACAGCAACACACCACACACACACACACACACACAACACACACACACACACAATGCCACACACATTCACATGCCACACACACACACACACAATGCCACACACATTCACATACCACACACACACACACACACACACAGCATCATATCATACACATTCTGCCACATACACACACTACACAAATGTATATGCACACACACACACAGCAACACACTACACACATTCACATACCACACACAGCATCATATCATACACACACACATACACACACTGCCACACACAGAGTTTATATAACTTTCACCTTTGACCCGGCTATCCTAATTTTTTCTTAGTTATTTGTATTCCAATCCATCCCCCTCTCTTATCCCCCACCCCCCTACATCCACTAAACAGGTTTGCAGTCTTTATTTTTATTATATTTTTATTATATTTTCTATATTCTTTTCATTTTACTATTTTCCTTCATCGTTTTTTTTTCTGCTTACTTTGCTAAAAATAAAATTCTTTCTCAAGTGGGAGCCATTCCTATCAGACATGTCCAGCCCACGAGTTTTCCTGTTTTTGTCTCGTCTTCTCAAATAGAATTTTCTTCATTCACATCCACGATGTTTCACAGCAGTATTAATTAAATCGGGGCCAAATATTTGGTTGCTACCCAGCGCTAGATTAACCATTAAGCAAAATAAGCGCACGTGGTTAGGGCATCGAAGGAAGAATGGCGCACCACATCATTATCATCATCATTGTTTGACCGTGGTTGAGACAATGGAATTTACCATGCTACGCCAGACTTCACGGTCCATCATGGCATTACAGAGGTCCTGTTGCTGGATGCCTGTATCCCTGGAGATTACATCAGGGTAGGAGAGTGTGCGCCCTCTAGTATTGCGAGTAGATGGCTTCCAGAGGAGAAGAGTAGAAATTACTTCTTTTTCAGCTCTACAACAATGTCCAGCAAACTGGACTCTCCTACCTTTCACAAGAGATGATACAGGTGGTAGTTTCCCATATATTTGCATTTTGGTTGGATGGCGCTTCCACGAGAGATTTTGAGCCCTCATAAGGAGGCGAGTGTAAGTTCCATCCAACCGCCTCTCAAGCTTCTTTGATAACACCACAGAAATGGTATATGGTCTACAGAACAAAAGAAATCCCTTTAAACTTGCTAAAGTAATATTCAAAGTGGTTTATCTCTTTTACTCTTTTACTTGTTTCAGTCATTTAACTGTGGCCATGCTGGAGCACCGCCTTTAATCGAGCAACTCAACCCCGGGACTTATTCTTTTTGTAAGCCCAGTACTTATTCTATCAGTCTCTTTTGCTGAACCGCTAAGTAACGGGGACATAAACACACCAGCATCGGTTGTCAAGCAATGCTAGGGGAACAAATACAGACACACAAACACACACACGCATATATATATATATACATATATACGATGGGCTTCTTTCAGTTTCCGTCTACCAAATCCATTCACAAGGCTTTGGTCGGCCCGAGGCTATAGTAGAAGACACTTGCCCAAGGTGCCACGCAGATGGACTGAACCCGGAACCATGTGGTTGGTAAACAAGCTACTTACCACACAGCCACTCCTGCGCCTATCTGATCAGAAATATAATTTCAAAGTTTGAAATATAATTTCAAACGAAGGCGGCAAGCTGGCAGAAATGTTAGCACGCCGGGCGAAATACTTAGCGGTATTTCGTCTGCCGCTACATTCTAGTTCAAATTCCACCAAGGTCGACTTTGCCTTTCATCCTTTCGGGGTCGATTAAATAAGTACCAGTTACGCACTGGGGTCGATATAATCGACTAAATCCGTTTGTCTGTCCTTATTTGTCCCCTCTGTGTTTAGCCCCTTGTGGACAATAAAGAAATAGGTATTTCGTCTGCCGCTACATTCTGAGTTCAAATTCTGCCGAGGTCGACTTTACCTTTCATCTTTTTGGGGTCGATTAAACAAGTACCAGTTATGCACTGGGGTCGATGCAATCGACTTAATCCGTTTGTCTGTCCTTGTTCGCCCCCCTCTGTGTTTAGCCCCTTGTGGGTAATAAAGAAATAGGTATTTCGTCTGCCTTTACATTCTGAGTTCAAATTCTGCCGAGGTCGACTTTGCCTTTCATCTTTTTGGGGTCGATTAAACAAGTACCAGTTATGCACTGGGGTCGATGCAATCGACTTAATCTGTTTGTCTGTCCTTGTTCGCCCCTCTGTGTTTAGCCCCTTGTGGGGAATAAAGACATAGGTATTTTGTCTGCCGCTACATTCTGAGTTTAAATACCGCTGAGGTTGACAAAAAATTTCTGGACAATGGACATGAGTTTAAATAATAAAATAAGAACAGTAATAAATGAGTGAAAAAAAAAATATGCAGTGCATGTGTTTATCTGGCAGAAAAAAAATGACCATCCCAAAATACAAAAATATCTGTTTTAACACATGGTTTCACATCAGGAATCTTGCAAAACCAATTAATAAACATTATATTATATATATATATATATATATAATATATATATATATATATATATATATATATATATATATATATATATATATATATATAGGGAGAGAATTCACAAAAAGAAAACAAAAGATGAAGACAGGTTGTGTAGACAACATACAAATGTATTAGTCTAATGTTCAGGAAGTGAAAAACGTTTTTAACATTTTGAGCATACGCTCTTCCACAGAGAGGAACACAGAAAGAAACAAGGAGAGAAAATAAAGAATGTATAGTGGTTAGTGATGTATCACATATATATATATCATCATCATTTAGCGTCCGCTTTCCATGCTGGCATGGGTTGGACAGTTCAACTGGGGTCTGGGAAGCCAGGAGGCTGCACCAGGCTCCAGTCTGATCTGGCAGTGTTTCTACAGCTGGATGCCCTTCCTAACGCTAACCACTCCGAGAGTGTAGTGGGTGCTTTTTACATGCCACCGGAAGAGGTGACAGACGAGGCTGGCAAACGGCCTCGGTCGGATGGTGCCTTTTACGTGCCACCGGCACAGGGGCCAGGTGAGGCTCTGAATGGCCATGATCAGATAGTGCTTCTGGCAAATGGCCACGGTCGGATGGTGCTTTTCACGTGCTACAGGCATGGAGGCCCGTTGGGGCAGCGATGGCAACGGCTACATTCAGAGGGTTCGCTTATGTGCCACCGGCACTGATATCACAGCTACAATTTCTATTGATGTTGATCGATTTTGATTTTGATTCTGATTCTCACTTGCCTCAACAGGTCTTCACAAGTAGAGTTTTGTGTCCCAAGAAGGAAAGGTATGCATAAGTGGACTGGCTACATCCCAGGTAGAGGCCATGGGTTATGGTCTCACTTGTATATGTATGTATATGTATATATATACACACACATACATATGTGTGTGTGTGTGTGTGTGCACATTGCTTAATACAATTTGATAATGTTTAACCCATTTACAACAAGAAAAAATAAACTATTGAAATTGAACTAAATATATACATATATATATACACACACACATACATACTGAGAAGCAATTTACACACCTGACTTCTTCAGGTGAAAGGCTGACGCACGCCTTTTATCACTGATGTGATGTGGACTGCCATTTACCCAAGACAAGGCAACCAGAGCAGGGAGGGGACATTACTTTCCTTTACTTATTATTACATCTTTATGTTTTTTTTTTTACTTTGTGCCCCTAAGAATTTTACACCTGGAGTAACCAGTCCAGAGTAAAGGTATGTAGTTCAGTGGCTAGGGCAACAATCCTCAACCATGACACATGTGGCCCTCAAGCATCCTTCTGGCAACCCTTGATGGTCTTTCCTCTATAAATATATTCTCCTTTAATTGAATTGTGTTTTGCTTTATGTTAGGTACAGCCCCCTACAAAAGGGAAAAACCAGGTTTTGGACCTGGCCCAGATACTAAAAAGGTCAAGGACCATGGGGTTAGGGTGCTGCATTCGCAATCCTGAGATTGCGGTTTCAATTCACAGACAAGGCAGTGTGATGTGTTCTTGAGCAAAAAGACACCATTTTCCCCACTGCTCCTCCAATCCACTCAGCTGCAAGTGAGTAAACCTACAAAGGACTGGCATCCCATCCAGGGGTGAATGTTGTGATTTCAGTCACTTACATACCATGGAAACCAGGTGACAAACCCTATGTATTAACACATACATATACATACATAGACACACACACGCACATATATTATTATACTCTTTTACTTGTTTCAGTCATTTGACTGTGGCCATGCTGGGGCACTGCCTTTAGTCGAACAAATTGACCCCAGGACTTATTCTTTTGTTAGCCTACTACTTATTCTATCAGTCTCTTTTGCTGAACTGCTCAGTAACAGGAACGTAAATACACCAGCATTGGTTGTCAAGTGATGGTGGTGGGGCAAACACACACACACAAACATATACACATACATACATACATACACACACACACATATATATACAACAGGCTTCTTTCAGTTTCCATCTACCAAATCCATTCACAAAGCTTTGGTCGGCCCGAGACTATAGTAGAAGACCCTTACCCAAGGTGCCACACAGTGGGACTGAACCCAGAACCAGGTGGTTGGGAAGCAAGCTACTTACCACACAGCCACTCTTGCAGATAAATTTTAACAACAAAATCTTATATGGACCCTCAAGAGCCACATGGACTCCTAATGACCATATGGGCCCCCAAGGGCCATACAGACCCTCAAGGGCCACAAGGCTCCTGGTTGGGAACCATTGATAATGATTCTACCAATCTGGTACTCTTGTACTTTGTATTTGTTGGCACCAACTTTTAAGGGTTGACTTTCTTCTGGGTTCATGGTGCCTTGATAATGGTCACCATTCCTTATGGCTGCAAAAATTTAGAAGTCAAGATGTGGGATATTGGAATGGATAGATTGTGGGTTCTAACGGCAGCAAGGGAGTTGGAATCAGAATCAACCCTGAGAGAATTCAGACTCAGGAAGGAGGGGCCACAGACCAAGTTCTTAAAGGGGTCAAAACAAATTTAACTGAAAAGAAGAATCCAACTGGGTGGTCATTTTTGGATCTTTGCTTTTTGTTTTCCTCTTTTGCACTTTGATGATGCAGTCATCACCATCATCTCCCCACCACTAAACCATCAATACTACCACCCCCATCTTCACCAGCATACCCCATTCCCACCACTATCATCATCATCATCATCATCAACAGCAAAAGGAACATTAACGTGTGTGGGTGTGCGATGAGGGAGAGAGAGAGGGGAAATATGGAATGCAAAACTACGAGGGGTAAGGTGTTGTTGGTGGTGGGGGATGAGCAGAAGAAG
The DNA here is from genome assembly GCF_006345805.1 of Octopus sinensis. NCBI lineage: Eukaryota > Metazoa > Mollusca > Cephalopoda > Octopoda > Octopodidae > Octopus > Octopus sinensis. The sequence continues at coordinate 13,987,019 of NC_043022.1, forward strand.
AAATGGATTCAGGTGTGGTTTGTGTATGTGTGAGATGATAGTTCAGCGGTGAAGGTCACATAAAGAGAGGAGGAAGGGAGAGAAAGGCTGACAAGGGAATTCTTCAAAGCATTCTTCTTATTCTTCTTCAAAACACCCCTGTCCGCCACCCCCACTCCCACCATCACCCCACCCCCACTAACTGAATAATGGATCTCTTTGTGTTGGGTCTAGACATATACATAAGTAGTAGTAGTAGTAGTAGGAGGATATATGTATAAGTAAAGGTGGGAATACATTAGCATAATTTAGGAAAAGGATGTAGGTTTGTATGTGTGTGTGTGTTTATATGTATGTGTGTATGTATGTATGTATGTGTATGTATGTATGTATATATATATATATATAATATATATATATATATATATATATATAATATATATATATATATATATATATGTATGTATGTATGTGGAGGCGCAATGGCCCAGTGGTTAGGGCAGCGGACTCGCGGTTTCGATTCCCAGAGCGGGCGTTGTGAGTGTTTATTGAGCGAAAACACCTAAAAGCTCCACGAGGCTCCGGCAGGGGATGGTGACGACCCCTGCTGTACTCTTTCGCCACAACTTTCTCTCACTCTTTCTTCTGTTGGCCTGCTCGCTTAGCCAGTGGGGTGGCATCAATTGAAGGCTAAAACAATGCAAACGCATTGTGACCAGCGATGTGTAACAACATCTGATGGTCTGGTCGGTCACGTGATATATATATATATATATATATGAATGTATGTGTATATGTGTTTAACTAAAGGCGGTGCTCCAGCATGGTCACAGTCAACTCCTCTTGGGTGAATAAAAATGAGAAACAACTCAAATACTGAAATTGACATAACCAACGAAGCTCCCCTCCCCTCAAAATATGCCAGCCTTTTACCAAAATTCAAAACAAATTATTATTATTATTATTTGGGTTTGGCTCATGTTTGCTCTTATTCCTAGGGGGTTACCATCTGTGACCTGAGGCATCCACAAGTTTCCAGCAGTCTTTTATCATCATCATCATCATTGTTTAACCCTTTCGTTACCAACCTGGCTGAAACTGCCTCTGGCTTTGTAGGACAGATGTCTTGTTTTCATAAGTTTTGAATTAAAATCTTCCTCCAAACCTTAGTCACAATTTATGTTCCCAACACAAGTTTAATAATGATTAAATTATTTTACAAAAGTCTTTGTTATATTTAAAGTAATTGAAAGAAACACAGAGCATCTCAACAGAAATACGGTAATGAAAGGGTTAAAAGATACAATAGAGGAAGAATTCTTAATCCTTTCATTATCAACTGGGCTGAAACTGCCTCTGGCTCTGTAGTACAAATGTCTTGTTTACAAAAGTTTTGAATTAAAATCTTCCACCAAACCTTTGTCACAATTTATGTTCTTAACATTAGCTTAATGATAACTAAGTTATTTTACTAAATTCTTTGTTAGATTTAAAATAAATTGAAAGAAATACAGAGCATCTCAACAGAAATACAGTAACGAAAGGGTTAAAATATATAATAGAGAAACAATTCTTAACCCTTTTGATACCAATCTGGCTGAAACCAATTCTGGCTCTGAGTACAAATGTCTTGTTTTCTTAAGTTTTGAATTAAAATCTTCCACCAAACCTTACTCACAATTTATGTTCCTAACACTAGCTTAATGATAACGAAGTTATTTTACTAAATTCTTTGTTATATTTGAAATTAATTGAAAGAAACACAGAGCATCTCAACAGAAATAGGGTAACAAAAGGGTTAACGTCCGTTTTCCATGCTGGCCTGGGTTGGACGGTTTGACTGAGGACTGGCAAGCCAGCAGGCTGCACCAGGCTCCAATCTGATCTGGCAAAGTTTCTACAGCTGGATGCCCTTCCTAATGCCAACCACTCAGAGTGTAGTGGCTGCTATGTGCCACTGGCATCGGCCATGCTTGAATGGTGCCTTTTACATGCCTCCAGCAAGGGAACCAGTCAGGTGGTGCGTAGAACCCTCCTGAAAATCCTTGCTGTCCCTAAGAGACCAACTTTCTGTGGGAGCTCTACCGGACATTCTATTTCAATCTCCTCAGCCATTGTCTTTATCTTTGCTTACGGTTCCCAATACACCAATTATTAGAGTCACGACTTTTACTGTTTGCATTTTCCAAATTCTTCCTATTTCAAACTTTAAGGGAAAAAATTATCATTATTAATTATTATTTCGGTTTCGCTCAGGTTCAGTCATATTCCTGGTAGGAATTATGTGGATAGGAATTATGTAGGTGCAGGAGCAGCTGTGTGGTAAGTAGCTTGCTAACCAACCACATGGTTCTGGGTTCAGTCCCACTGCGTGGCATCTTGGGCAAGTGTCTTCTGCTATAGCCTCGAGCCGACCAATGCCTTGTGAGTGGATTTGGTAGACGGAAACTGAAAGAAGCCTGTCGTATATATGTATATATATATATATATATGTGTGTGTATGTGTGTGTGTGTGTGTTTGTCCCCCTAGCATTGCTTGACAACCGATGCTGGTGTGTTTATGTCCCCGTCACTTAGCGGTTCGGCAAAAGAGACCGATGGAATAAGTACTGGGCTTACAAAGAATAAGTCCCGGGGTCGATTTGCTCGACTAAAGGCGGTGCTCCAGCATGGCCGCAGTCAAATGACTGAAACAAGTAAAAGAGTATAGCTTATGAACACCTGTAACCTTAAGTATCCACAAGTTTTCACCAGTTTTTCAAGTGCTTAGAGCCCTCCTGAAAATCCTTGCTGTCCCTAAGAGACCAACTTTCTGTGGGAGCTCTACCGGACATTCTATTTCAATCTCCCTCAGCCATTTGCCTGTATCTTGGCTTACAGTTCCCAACACACCAATTATTATTGACACAACCTTTACTGTTCACATTTTCCAAATTCTTCCTATTTCAAAGTTTAAGGGATTGTATTGTCTTTGTTTTTCTCCCTCTTTCTTTATGATCCAGGAATCAAACAAGCTCGACCTTTATTCTCTAGAAAAACGCAGACGCCGTGGTGATCTCATTCTTGCTCACAACATCATAAGCGGAAAGTGTAACCTCTCGGAAGAACTGTCCTTCACTCCTGCTCCAGAGCGTTGGCTGCGGGGTCACTCCGAAAAGCTCTATCTGCGACGATTTCATCTCCATCGAAGGACAGGGGCTTTCTCCGTCCGGGTTGCAGATTCGTGGAATAAGCTGCCAGACGAGATGGTGAAGATGCCGACGACCGCTCGGTTCAAAGTCTCTCTTGACCACAAGTGGCCTGAACTCTTTACATCAACACCCTTCCTGTACATAACTCCATGTCCCCCTACATGGCCTTGCTTTTTGCTTTTTGAGCCCAAAACTTAACTTAACTTAACTTAAGCATGATGGGTCGATAAGTAAGCAATTTTGCTTTTCCTTATCTTACCTTAATTATTATTATTATTATTATTATTATTATCATTATCATTCAGTAGACTTATTTTTATCACATGCTTTCACTGCACTACTAAATGCAGCTCTGTGTGCCTTGGCTATGAGCCGTTGTTTGTTATGGTTACTGTATTTGAAGTGTTTTATGCAGGATGTGTGCAGTGACTGGTTGTGCTATTTTCTCTATGTTATATACACTTGTTAGTCCTGGTGTTTTTGTTATGTATTTGTCTGAATATTTTTTTATCATACCTAATGCACCTACTATGACAGGAATTGTTTCTATTTTTAGACTCCACATTCGAGTCACCTCTATTTCCAGGTCTTTGTATTTTGAAAGTTTCTCCATTTCTTTTAGAGAAACATTGTCATCTGTTGGCATTGATATGTCGATTATTATTATTACTACTATTATCATTATTATTATTATATGTTTGACTTTTGCTTTGTATTTGTACAAGTTGGCTCCATGTCTCACTTAGAGACCTCAAGAGACAACAAGCTAGAAGTTCATGTTGGCCTAGGGTGCCATTGGTTTTGCACATAGTGTTGTTCTAGAGAATGTTTAGGAAAACATAAGAAAATTATGAGTTTGTTTTAATTTAATTTTTAAGGTGACAAGTTGGAGGAATTGTTTGTTCACCAGAGACAAAATGCTTACTCTTTTACTTGTTTCAGTCATTTGACTGCGGCCATGCTGGAGCACCGCCTTTAGTCGAGCAAATCGACGCCGGGACTTATTCTTTGTAAGCCCAGAACTTATTCTATCGGTCTCTTTTGCCGAACTGCTAAGTGATGGGGACGTAAACACACCAGCATCGGTTGTCAAGCAATGCTAGGGGGACAAACACACACACATATATATATACATATATAAGACAGGCTTCTTTCAGTTTCCGTCTACCAAATCCACTCACAAGGCATTGGTCGGCCCGGGGCTATAGCAGAAGACACTTGCCCAAGTTGACACGCAGTGGGACTGAACCCGGAACCATGTGGTTGGTTAGCAAGCTACTTACCACACAGCCACTCCTGCGCTTAGAAACATTTCGTTCATCTTTCTGTTTTAATTTCAAATGCTGCCGAGGTAGACTTATCCGGTCATCCTTTCTGGGTCAATAAAATAAGTACCAGCTGAAAAGTGGGATCAATGTAATCAACTCCCCCACCCCTATCTCCCTGAAATTGCTGGCCTTGTGCCAAAATTTAAAACTATTATTATTATTATTATTATTATTAAGGCAGCGAGCTGGCAGAACCATTAACACGCTGGGCAAAATGCTTAGCGGCATTTAGATCATCTTTATGTTCTGAGTTCAAATTCCACCAAGGTCGACTTCACTTTTCATCCTTTCTGGGTCGATAAAATAAATACCAGTTAAGTACTGGGGTTGATGTATTCGACTCATCCCCCTCCCCCAAAATTGCTAGCCTTGTGTCAAAATCTGAAATCATTATTATTATCATTAGCATTCTGGATGAAATGCTTAACGGCGAGCTGGCAGAAACGTTAGCATGCCGGGCGAAATGCTTAGCTGTATTTCGTCTGCCATTACATTACATTCTGAGTTCAAATTCTGCTGAGATCAACTTTGCCTTTCATCCTTTTGGGGTCAATATAATCGACTTAATCCATTTGTCTGTCCTTGTTTGTCCCTTCTGTGTTTAGCCCCTTGTGGGTAGTAAAGAAATAGGTATTTCATCTGCCGCTACGTTCTGAGTTCAACTTTGCCTTTCATCCTTTCAGGGGGTCAATAAATTAAGTACCAGTGAAACACTGGGGTTGATGTAATCGACTACTCCCCTCCTCACAAATATGAGGCCTTTTGCCTCCAGTAGAAAGGAATATTATTATTATTAGCATTTTTCTTTCTTTATTTATCATTTCATTATTATATGTAAACCCCCACACTTTATGTCTGTCTCTGTATTGTCCCCCTTCATCTTTTGCCCTCACGGCAAATACCGTAAATCCTTGAGTATAATACACAGGGGATTTTTAGGGGACTGTACCTCTGAAAAACCTAAACCTTGTGTATAATACGCACCCCTTATCTAACTTAAGTCAAGGAGGTCTATATAACGTTCTTGGTTTGTAAAAATGTATACAGTAACGTCCTTTATTATTATTGTATACTCTTTTACTTTTACTTGTTTCGGTCATTTGACTGCGGCCATGCTGGAGCACCACCTTTAGTCGAGCAAATCGACCCCGAGTCTTATTCTTTGTAAGCCCAGTACTTATTCTATTGGTCTCTTTTGCTGAACCGCTAAGTGACGGGGATGTAAACACACCAGCATCGGTTGTCAAGCAATGCTAGGGGGACAAACACACACATATATACGACAGGCTTCTTTCAGTTTCCGTCTACCAAATCCACTCACAAGGCATTGGTCGGCCTGAGGCTATAGCAGAAGACACTTGCCCAAGATGCCACACAGTGGGACTGAACCCGGAACCATGTGGTTGGTTAGCAAGCTACTTACCACACAGCCACTCCTGTGCCTATATATAACATAAAGTAAACGTGTAGCTTTTTTGTGCATTTTGTTTGCAGAAAATAAAGAAATAACAGCAATAACGTTTAATAAATGTTGTTTACTGCAAGTTATGGATGATTCTTTTATGACTTCATTGCTTTCTGGCTTAGCTTAAAGTATTTTCGTGCCTGACATCACAAAATGCGTCTGAATAAACTTAGCCAGACAGCAAATAGAGACACGGACATTGCTTAGAAAATAATTTTCATTTTTAACCTCGTATATAGTACGCACTAGGGATTTTGATCTTTAAATTTTGGGAAAAAAATGCGGATTATACTCAAGGATTTACGGTAAGCGAAATCATCATTATTATTATTATTATTATCAAAAGAGATAAATACACAGGTGGGTGGACAAGACGGACAAGTATATTTTAGCCAGGTTGGTTTCTCTCTCCACACACACGTCTGTTCTTTCATACTTTTTGTCTTCATTGGAATGCAAAGGAGCGCCTTTTTACAGTAACGAGACAATTTTCTAACGAGCAACTATGTAATTGAGAAGCAGAAAGTCAATGACAGCTCTACCCTCTTCCTCTCTCTCTCTCTCTCCAAAATACGCCTTCTGAAGTGGTAACGATAACGATGATGATGATGATGATGCTGAGACTATATTTCGCAGTGGCCAACTTCGTAAGGGTTGGACAACATTCAAAATAGATATAATTATAGTTAATAATATATTACAAGTTTACCCTACACTTATTAAGCCTTTTTTTCCATTCCCTTCTCTCGTTTTTTTTTTATCCCTGCTGTTGAGAAAGGTATGGCTCCGTTTGTGTTTCTCTCATATCGTGTCTTTAATCTTTCATTTGTTAGATCGTGACCATGCTGGAGCACCAACTGGAAGAATCTTAGTCAAAGAAGTTAACCCTGGTCCTTTATTTTGTTTAAGCCTGGGACTTATTCTCAAACCTGGGCAGAGAGAGAGAGAGAGAGAGAGAGAGAGAGAGAGAGAGAGAGAGGAGATAGAGAGAGAGAAGGAGAGAAAGAGAGAGAGAGAGAAAGAGAGAGAGAGAGAAAGAGAGAGAGAGAGAAAGAGAGAGAGAGAGAAAGAGAGAGAGGGAGAGGAGAGAGAGATGGAAAGAGAGAAAACGAGAGAGAGAGAAAAGAGAGATAGATAAAGAGAGACAAGAGAGAGAGATAGAGAAGGAAAGAGAGGAGAGAGAGGAGGGAGAGAGAGAGATAGAGAAGGAAAGAGAGGAGAGAGAGAAGGTGGGAGAGAGGAGATAGATAAAGAGAGACAAGAGAGAGATATAGAGAGAGAAGGAGAGAGAGAGAGGAGAGAGATAAAGAGAGACAAGAGAGAGATATAGAGAGAGAAGGAGAGAGAGATGGAAAGAGAGAGAGAGAGAGCAACTTTCAATCATAAAGCGACAATAAACCTAAAAAAGAAACAAAAGATTAAGGTGGTGCTCCAGCATGGCCGCAGTCCAGTGACTGAAACCATTGGCTCCGATGAGGCTTCTGTAAAGGGATTGAATTGTTTATAAATCACAAGATGTTTATACGTCGAAAGAAATTGTCGTCTTTTTTGGTTTTTTAATAATTTTATTATATTCATAGTATACTATGTGATATTATAATATAGATAAAGTGATAGTCGCTTCTGGTAGGACCCTAGGGAGGAAGAGTCTAAGAAGTCTACGGCATCAACCCACCAGGAAAAGTGAGCAGAAAAAAAATGGACGGAAGGAAGTATAAAAATATTCTTAGAACATAAAGACATTCCATGTCTGAGATGTCAACTTTCTTCACAAACCATTTTAGAATATATTTATGCATTCGTTGTGTAAGATTCTTGATGTGAAATTGCGTGTTGGAACAGGCATTGTTCAATTGGGTGGGGGTGGGGTGGGTCATTTTGCCAGGAAATACATGCACTGTTTGACCTTCACTTCAGTTTTATTATTATTTGTTACTATTTATTTCGTCAAAGACCTTTTGTCACCCACATTCTGTGATCTCTTCAATGACTGCTTTCTTCTTCTTCTCCTTCTTCCTCCTCCCCTCTTCTTCTTCCTCCTTCTCTTCTTCTGTGTCTACTCATTCTCCTCGCTTCATCTTGTTTACTTCATCTTGGCTGGCATTCGGATACTCAACTGTTTATATTGTCATTGTGTGTGTGTGTGTGTGTGTGTATGAAAAAGAGGGAGAGAGCACGTATGTGACAGTAAGTGCATGTGTGTATTTGTGTATGAGTGTGTGTGTGTGTACATGCAAGTATATTTGTGTGTGTGTGTGTGTGTTTGTTTCCTATTGTGCGTGTATGTGTGTAATTCAGTTAGTCTCACCTTAAAAAGACATCAAGCGACTAACTTCACATGGAAATAATTATTGTACTCATTACTCGTTAGTGTATGAAACATAATTGCGACAGAGGTGTGTCAAGCATACAACAATTGCATTTTTTTCCCAGTCGAAATTGCTTTGTCCACTTTGATGACATCACTGTTCACAAAGATAAGGTGTGTGAGATGGCATTCAATGGTTATTTTTTCATGTTCAGTCAAGCAGAAAGGAGAACCAGTTTTCGTTCTGTTAGTCCAAGTTTTGATCCAGTTCAGCTACATCAAAGAGGCCAGGGAACAGAAGAAAGAAGACATGCACCCAACACCAGAGCTGAAGACACCTCTGAAAGGATTTTTTTCAAGACACCAACACTAGCAAGATTGAAAAGTAAGTTGCAAGACAAGACCCCTCCACCACCACTTTTGTCAGTCCACGTCAAAACGGCAGAGGAGTAGGGGCCGAAATCTGCTACTGTCCTATTGTACTTTCACATCCTTCAATATCAAACCCCTAGTGGTGGTGGTGGGGGTCTTGTCTTGCAACTTACTTTCCAACCTTGCTAGTGCTGGTGTCTTGAAAAAAGGCCTCAGTGAACCCTGAAAAGTGGTTGGCATTGGGAAGGGCATCCAGCTGTAGAAACCATACCAAAGCAGGCATTGGGGCTTGGTGCAGTCCCCTAGCTCTCCAGCTCTTGTTGGGTCATCCAACCCATGCCAGCATGGAAGACGGACGCTCAGCACAATCCTTTGGTTTGCTGGTGGAGGCACATGGCCTAGTGGTTAGAGCAGCGGACTCGCAGTCGAAGGATCGTGGGTTCGAATCTCAGACCGGTCGATGTGTGTGTTTACGAGCGAAACACCTAAGCTCCACGCGGCTCCGGCAGAAGGTAATGGCGAACTTCTGCTGACTCTTTTGCTACAACTTTCTCTCACTCTTTCGTCCTGCATCTTGCAGCTCACCTGCGACGGACAGGAAACTGGGAAACCAGGCCTTATGAGCCAAGCTTGGCTCGAGAAGGAATTTGGTTTGTTGGTCCCTGCCAAATTGTCCACCCCACGCTAGCAGACATTACTTGTACTTGTGGCAACATTCACCCTGGGCGGGTTGAGTCGGCTTCTCCCACCACCCTTGAGGCATCTCGAACCATAGTAGTGGAAGAAGTTTCGTGGGAATATGAATTTCACAAGCGGTCCCCAACAACCCTGCATGTAGAGACATCCTGTTTGCCGCAGATTGTCCGCAGACGCAGGGACAGAACAACCGAGGAGCCGCCGGTTGCCGAAACAGACACTCCAAGGATTTTCACCAGAGCCTCGTCTGCCGGGTTGTGGCCCTAATACCACTCCGTGTCAAACCAATCTGCCTTGGGTGGCCCTACCAGGAACCGTAGTTCACAACGGCATAGCTCTGACACTACCCATTGCCAGCGTCCCCACCACGGTAAGGAGGGGATGGACTTTGGGGACACTAGCAGACATTAAATGGCGATGATGATGATGATGTTAAAGGTTGAAAGAAAGCCTTACTCTCAGATTTTTCCACAGTTTACGTCAGTGATTAGCACAAATGGTAATTAATGCATGGGCCATAAATCTCAACCTGTTCCAGAACTGCAACAAGTAACCACCTACCATGTTGAACAATACACTGAATACATCAAAGGCAGTTCTCTACTGGTTCATGAATTAATCTAAGCTTTCTGTCAGCTTGTTTATACAGTTCTGCGCTGAGCTGTTGTCGGTTTTACGGGTTTTATTGAATGCAACTGGGTTACGTATGACCTGGCAACGATTCATGAAATAAGGTGGCAAGATGGCAGAAATGTTAGCAGGACAGTGAGGACATAGCCTAGGAGGAGCTGGGTCACAGCAGGGGCTGCTGCTGCTTGTTGTCAGTGTTGTCATCATCATCTTCATCTTCGTTGTCATCGTCATCATCTTTGTTGTTGCCGTCATCGACGTTGTCATCACTGAGAACAACAACAACCAAAGTAGCAGCAACAGTGGAGGCGCAATGGCCCAGTGGTTAGGGCAGCGGACTCGCAGTCGGAGGATCGCGGTTTCGATTCCCAGACCAGGCGTTGTGTGTGTTTATTGAGCGAAAACACCTAAAAGCTCCATGAGGCTCCGGCAGGGGGTGGTGGCGACCCCTGTTGTACTCTTTTGCCCCAACCTTCTCTCACTCTTTCTTCC
>NC_043022.1:14002479-14004979 GCF_006345805.1 Octopus sinensis
AGTGATTAAGTGGTATTTATTTAATTGACCCTGAAAGGATGAAAGGCAAAGCCGACCTCGGTGGAATTTGAACTCAGAACATAAAGGCAGATGAAATACCTGTTTCTTTATTATCCACAAGGGGCTAAACATAGAGAGGACAAACAAGGACAGACAAACGGATTAAGTCGATTATATCGACCCCAGTGCGTAACTGGTACTTATTTAATTGACCCTGAAAGGATGAAAGGCAAAGCCGACCTCGGAGGAATTTGAACTCAGAACGTAAAGACAGATGAAATACCTGTTTCTTTATTACCTGCAAGGGGCTAAACATAGAGGGGACAAACAAGGACAGACAAACGGATTAAGTCGATTATATCGACCCCAGTGCGTAACTGGTACTTATTTAATTGACCCTGAAAGGATGAAAGGCAAAGCCGACCTCGGTGGAATTTGAACTCAGAACGTAAAGACAGATGAAATACCTGTTTCTTTATTACCAAGGGGCTAAACATAGAGGAGACAAACAAGGACAGACAAACGTATTAAGTCGATTACATTGACTCCAGTGCATAACTGGTACTTAATTTATCGACCCTGAAAGGATGAAAGGCAAAGTCAACCTGGGCGGAATTTGAACTCAGAACATAAAGACAGCCGAAATACCGCTAAGCATTTTGCCCGGCTTGCTAATGTTTCTTATTTCTTTACTGCCCACAAGGGACTACACACAGAGGGGACAAACAAGGTCAGATAAATGAATTATGTCGATTATATCGACCCAGTGTGTAACTGGTAATTAATTCATCGACCCCGAAAGGATGAAAGGCAAAGTCGACCTGGGTGGAATTTGAACTCAGAACGTAGCGGCAGACGAAATACCGCTAAGCATTTCGCCCGACATGCTAATGTTTCTGCCAGCTCACAGACTTAATATTTCTGATACACAAACTGGGTCCAAATGGCCCTTAGGGGTCCACATAAGACTATATACTTTTACAACACACACACATTTCAGTAATAAGGATCCATAAAGAATGGAGGCATATCAGGATGAAGCATGCCATTAATTGGCTAGGCAGAATCCTTTAGTTCAACAAATTGACCCCAGGACTTATTTTTTGTAAGCCTAGTACTTATTCTATCGGTCTCTTTTGCTGAACTGCTAAGTGACGGGGACGTTTGTCAAGTGATGGTGGGGATACAAACACATACACACACACATATATGCGGGCTTCTTTCAGTTTCCATCTACCAGATCTACTCACAAGGCTTTGGTTGACCCGAGGCTATAGTAGAAGACACTTGCTCAATTCTCACACAGTGGGACTGAACCCAGAACCATGTGGTTGGTAAGCAAGCTACATACCGTACAGTCACTCCTGTGTCTGTTGCTGAGACCCCCTTCAGTCATGACTCACCACGGGATTGCACCTAGAAAGTTACCCTCCCAGGCACAAGTGTGGGCAAAGTTGCTTATGGAAGACCAGCAGTCACCCATGCATACCGGCCTCCCCTCTTCACACCACCAGTGTTATCCAAGGGAAAGGCAAAGGGGCCAATACAGCTTGGCACCTGTGATGTAGTATATATATACACACATATATATATATATATATATATATATACAGCTTGGCGTCTGTATATATATATATATATATATAATGTGTGTGTGTATGTGTGTGTGTGTGTTTGTGGAGGCACAATGGCCCAGTGGTTAGGGCAGTGGACTGGGCATTGTGAGTGTTTATTGATTGAAAGCACCTGAAGCTCCATGAGGCTCTGGCAGGGGGTGGTGGCGAACCCTGCTGTACTCTTTCACCACAACTTTCTCTCACTCTTTCTCCCTGTTTCGGGAGGGAACCAGTTGATTAGATCGACCCCAGTACACAACCGGTAAAGCTGACCTTGGCGGAATTTGAACTCAGAACGTACAGACAAACTAAATGCCACTAAGCTGTTTGCCTGGCGTGCTAATGTTTCTGCCAGCTCGCTGCCAACCACCTCAAATAATCATCATCATCATTATCATCATCGTTTAACGTCCGTTTTCCATGCTAGCATGGGTTGGACGGTTCAACTGGGGTCTGGGAAGCCAGGAGGCTGTGCCAGGCTCCAGTCTGATCTGGCAGTGTTTCTACAGCTGGATGCCCTTCCTAATGCCAACCACTCCGAGAATGTAGTGGGTGCTTTTTACGTGCCACCGGCACGGGGGCCAGACGAGGCTGGCAACGGCCACAATCGGATGGTGCTTTTTACGTGTCACCGGCACGGAGGCCAGTCGAGGTGACACTGGCAACGGCCACGTTCGGACTGTTCTCCTACGTGCCACCGGCACTGGTATCTCAGCTGCAATTTCCATTGATGTTGTAAGATTTCGATTTCGATTTTCACTTGCCTCAACAGGTCTTCACAAGTAGGGTTTGTGTCACAAGAAGGAACGGTTTGCATAAGTGGGCTGGCTATGTCCCAGGTAGAGAACCAGTCAATTAGATTGATTAGTTGATTAGATTTACAC